>NC_045429.1:342525005-342832278 GCF_902635505.1 Sarcophilus harrisii
CACCTGAAAAGGTCTGTTTTTGCTGGAGGGTGGGGATGGTTAGATCAGGCACAGACTCACAGACATGGTACTGATACCTAAACCAGGTAGGCTGAAAACAGAGAAAGAAAATTATAGACCAATCTCCCTAAAGAATATTGATGCTAAAATCTTAAATAAGATATTAGCAAAAAGACTACAGAAAATCATCTCCAGGATAATACACTATGATCAAGTAGGATTTATACCAGGAATGCAGGGCTGGTTCAATATTAAGAAAACTATCAATATAATTGGCCATGTTAATAACCAAATTAACAAAAACCATATGATCATCTCAATAGATGCAGAAAAAGCATTTGATAAAATCCAACATCCATTCCTATTAAAAACACTTGAGAGTATAGGAATAAATGGACTTTCCTTAAAATAACAGCAGCACTATTTAAAACCCTTAACATCATATGAATGGAAAACCAACCATTCCCAATAAGATCTGGGTGAAAAATTTGCCCAAATCCTGTTATATTTAATATTTATTAAAAATGCTAGCTTTAGAAAAAATGAGAAAAGTTAGTCAAGAATTTAAGGAATTAATGAAAAAAAATCAAATGAAGGTGGCTTAGCTGGACCAGATCTAAAATTATATTATGACAGCAGTTACCAAAGCATTTGGATTTAAGGAATGATTAGCACGTGGTAGATTAGGTTCAAGGGGATAAAACAGGCCAAATATACAACCTGTCTTTGACAAACCCAAAGATCCCAGCTTTTGGGATAAGAACTTTGTTTGATAAAAATTGCTGGGAAAATTGGAAATAATATGGCAGAAACTAGGCATTGATCCATATTAACCCTACAAAGATAAGGTCAAAATGGGTTCATGACCTGGAAAAGAATGAAATTTTAATAAATTGAGGAACACAGGATAGTTTACCCCTCAGACCTTGGAAGGGAAGGAATTTATGACCAAAGAAGAACTAGAGATCATTACGTCACAAAATAGAAAATTTTCGTTATCAAACTGAAAAGTTTTTTGAAAAACAAAACTAATGCAGACAAGATTAGAAGGAAGAAAAACTGGGAAAATATTTTCAGTCAAAGGTTCTGATAAAAGGCCTATTTCCAAAAATATGGTTAACCTAATTTAAAAATAAGCTATTCTCAATTGAAAATGGTCAAAGGATTGAAAGACAATTCTGATGAAGAAATTGAAACTATTTCTGTCATATGAAAAGATGCTCCAAGTCATTATTAATCAAGAAATGCAAATTAAGACAACTCAAGAACCACTAACACCTGTCAGAGGCTAAGATGAAGGAAAAATAATTGATTGTTGGAGGATGGGGAAAACTGGGAATTGATGCTTTTGGTGGAGTTTGAACGAATAACCATTTTGGGAGTAGTTTGGAACTATGCTCAAAAAGTTATCAAACGGTAAACCCTTTGATCCAAAAGGTTACTAGTGGGATTATATCCCAAAGAGATTATGGAGGAAAGGGACCTGATCGAATGTTTTGGCAGCCCTTTTTTGAGTGGCTAGAAACTGGAAACAATGGATGTCCATCAGTTGGAGAATGTCTGAATAAATTGTGGTATATAATATTGGGTTTACTGTTCTGTGAAATGACCACAGGAAATTTCAGAAAGGCCGGAGCTTACACAACTGATGCCGAGTGGGAAAAGGAGGACCAGGAGATCATTATATACTTAAAACAATACTAGATGATGATAGTTCGATGGAAGGCCATCCTCACAACAAGATCAACCAAACTTTCCAATGGAGCAGTAATGAACAACCAGCTATCCCAGAAAAAGAACCTGGAGATGACAAAACCATTACATTAATTCCCAATCCCTATATTTATAACCTCATTTTGATTTTTCACAAGCTAATTGTCTTTTGAGTCTGATTCTTTTTGTACAGCAAAATAACGTTTTGATCATGTATACTTGTTGTGTATCTAATTTATATTTTAATATATTTAACATCTACTGGTCATCCTGCCATCTAGGGGAGGGGGTTGGGGGGGTAAGAGATGAAAAATTGGAACAAGAGGTTTGGCAGTTGTTAATGCTGTAAAGTTACCCATGCATATATCCTGTAAATAAAAGGCTATTAAATAAAAAAAAAAAAAAAAAAAAAAAAAAAGATCAGGCACAGACTGAAGGCAGGAAGTGACAGCACAGCAGACAGAATAAGGCAGGTAGCTCACAGCTGAGCAGACAGCTGGGGAGTGGGGCAAGATCTCAGCTGTTTCTGTGACGAAATCTTTAACATAGTGTTGGCTACTTTCCCCTGGCAGCAAGTCAGTAGACCAAGAAGCTAAAAACACAAGGGGTGAAGACTATAACCCGGAAAAACTAGAAGCCCTTGGGACCTGACCACACCCACCAACAGTGTCTTAGCATCCTCTCAGATTCTCAGAGCACAGACATAGTGTAGCCATGGCAGTCCTGTTAGTGTCTCGCTGCTGCCCCCTGCAGTTTGTAGAGGAATCTCGATAATACCATCCAGCACCACCAAAAAAGCAGACTGCATTTGGTTTTTTTGCTAGTTTGCTTCTTTGATTCTTCTCTGACAAAATGAGCAAAAAATTTAAATGGACCCTAACTATTGATAGCTTCTATATGGATAGAGAGCAGACTTTAAACCCTGAGGAGACTAAAAAGAGACTGTTTCCCCAAAAGGGGATAGGATCTGGTCCTCAATACATTAGACTCTCATAGAAGAAATTAAAAGGGCTCTCACAAGAGAGCTAAAAGAAAAATGGGAAAAGGAAAGGGAAGCTTGGCAAAAGAGTCTGGACTTAAAGATAGAATGGATAAAGAAATGATGTCCTTGAAAAACAGAATTTGTGAACTGGAAAAAGAAAATGGCTGTCTACAAAATAAAATTGGTGAAATAGAAAATAATTCCATAGAACAAAACAACTCATTTAAAAACTCAATTGGAAACAGAAAAAGATATTAAAAAGTGAATGAAGAAAATAATTCATTAAAAATCAGAATCAAACAAATGGAATTAAGTGACTTGAGAAGACACCAAGAGTCAGTCAAGCAAAACCAAAAAAAAAAGTCAAATACAGTCTTGGGAAAACAGCAGACCTGGAAAATAGATCTAGGAGAGACAACGTGAGAATTATTGGATTCCCAGAAAAATATGATGAAAAAAAGAGCCTGGACATGATTTTCCAGGAAATTGTCAAAGAGAACTGTCCAGAAGTTATAGAAACAGAGGGTAAAATAGAAATTGAAAGAATTCATTGATCACCTACTGAAAGGGACCCTAAAATCAAAACACCAAGAAATATTAGTGGCCAAATTCCAGAACTATCATATGAAGGAAAAAATGCTGCAAGCTGCTAGAAAAAATCAGTTCGAATATAGTGGAGCCACAATAAAGATTACCCAGGACCTAGCAGCATCCACATTAAAGGATTGAAGAGCCTGGAATCTGCTATTCTGAAAGGCTAAGGAACTTGGTATGCAGCCAAAACTAACACACCCAGCCAAAATGAGCATCTTTGTTTCAGGGAAGAAGATGGACATTCAACAAAATAAGTGAATTTCATCTAGTTTTGATGAAAAAAAAAAAACAGAACTAAATGAAAAGTTTGATCTACAAATATAGAACTCAAGACAAACCTAAAAAAGGTAAAAAGAAATCTTGGGAACTATATTTCTGCTATAAAGATATATAAAGAACACACGTATGCTTTGTTTTAGAAACTAGATGTAGAAAGCAAATTGTACCTGGAAAAGGGTAAAGTGGGGGTACTACATCTCACAAAGAGGCAAAGAAAACCTATTATATCTGAGAAAAAGAAGGGAGTGTGATGAACATAGTGTGTATTTTACCACCATCAGAATTGGTTTAAAGAGAAAAATATTAGACATATTCAATTTATGTTGAAACTTCTAAAAACAGAAGGAGTAAGCTAAGCGGAAGGGAATACAGAAATTGTGAGGAAAAGGCGTAAGATAGGGGGAGAAACTCTAAGGTGAGGGAGGGATACTAAAAGGGAGAGCTGTGAGAAGCAAGTGGTGCTCATAAGTTTAATACTGAGGAGGGGGATAAGGGGGAAGAAAAGGAGTAAAGTATAAGCAGGGGTTAACAAGATGGCATGTAATACAGAATTAGTTATTTTAACCATAAATGTGAATGGGGTAAACTCCCCCATACAGAGGAAGTAGTTAGCAGACTGGATTAAAAGCCAGAATCCTACAATATGTTGTTTACAGGAAACACACCTGAAACAGGGCAATACATACAGAATAAAGGTAAAAGGTTGGAGCAGAATCTACTATGCTTCAGATGAAGTAAAAAAAAAAAAAAAGCAAGGGTAGGCATACTCAGATCAAACAAAATCAAAAATTGATTTAATTAAAAGAGATAAGAAAGGACACTATATCTTGCTAAAGGTTAACATGCATAATGAAGCAATATCAATATTAAACATATATTCACCAAGTGGTGTAGCATTTAAATTCTTAAAAGAGAAATTAAGAGAGTGGCAAGAAGAAATAGACAGTAAAACTATAATAGTGGGAGATCTCAAACTTGCACTATCAGAATTAGATAAATCAAACCACAAAATAAATAAGAAAGAAGTTTAAAGGGTAAATAGAATACTAGAAAAGTTAGATATGATAGAACTTTGGAGAAAACTAAATGGAGATAGAAAGGAATACATTTTATTCTCAGCAGTTCATGGTACCTATACAAAAATTGACCATATATTAGGACATAAAAACCTCAAACTCAAATGCAATAAGGCAGAAATAGTAAATTTGTCCTTTTCAGACCACGTTGCAATGAAAATTACATTCAATAAAAAGCCAGGGGAAAATAGACCAAAAAATAATTGGAAACTAAATAATCTCATACTAAACAATGATTGGGTGAAACAACAAATCATTGACATAATTAATAACTTCACCCAAGAAAATGACAATAATGAGACATCATACCAAAATGTGTGGATGCAGTAAAGCAATAATAAAGGGAAATTTCATATCTCTAGAGACCTACTTGCATAAAACGGAGAAAGAGAAGTTTAGTGAATTGGGCTGGCAACTAAAAATGCTGGAAAAGGAACAAATTAAATCCCCCAGTCAAACATTAAACTTGAAATTCTAAAAATTAAAGGAGAGATCAATAAAATTGAAAGTAAAAAAAAAAAAACCTATTGAATTAATTAATAAAACTAAGAGCTGGTTCTATGAAAAAACCAACAAAATAGACAACCCCTTAGTGAATCTGATCAAAAAAAGGAAAGAGGAAAATCAAATTGTTAGTCTTAAAAATGAAAAGGGAGAACTCGCCACTAATGAAGAGGAATAATAAGGAGTTACTTTGCCCAAGTTTATGCCAATAAATTCGACAACTTAAATGAAATGGAAGAATACCTTCAAAAATATACGTTGCCCAGATTAACAGAGGAAGAGGTAAATAGTCTAAACAGTCCCATTTTAGAAAAAGAAATAAAACAAGCTATTAATCACCTCCCTAAGAAAAAAATCCCCAGAACCAGATGGATTTGCATGTGAATTCTACCAAAAATTTAAAGAACAGTTAGCCCCAATGCTATATAAACTATTTGAAAAAATAGGGAATGAAGGAGTCCTAACAAACTCCATTTACGATACACACATGGTACTGATACCTAAACCAGGTAGGCTGAAAACAGAGAAAGAATATTATAGACCGATTTCCCTAATGAATATTGATGCTAAAATCTTACAAGATATTAGCAAAAAGACTACAGAAAATCATTCCCAGGATAATAATACCATGACCAAGTAGGATTTATACTAGGAATGCAGGGCTGGTTCAATATTAAGAAAACTATTAGTATAATTGACTATATTAATAACCAAAATAACAAAAATCATATGATCATCTCAATAGATGTAGAAAAAGCATTTGATAAAATCTAACATTCATTCCTATTAAAGACATTTGAGAGTATAGTAATAAATGGTCTTTTCCTTAAAATAATCAGTAGTATCTATTTAAAACCATCAGTAAGCATTATATGTAATGGGGATAAATTGAAACCATTCCCAATAAGATCAAGAGTAAAACAAGGTTGCCCGTTATCACCATTACTATTCAATATTGTATTAGAAATGCTAGCTTTGGCAATAAGAGCTGAGAAAGAAATTAAAGGAATTAGAGTAGGTAATGAGAAAACCAAATTATCACTCTTTGCTAATGATATGATGGTATACTTAAAGAACACCAGAGATTCTACTAAAAAGCTATTAGAATAATCCACACCTTTAGCAAAGTTGCAGGATACAAAATAAACCCACATAAGTCATCAGAATTCTTATATATCACTAATAAAATCCAACAGTTAGTTACAAAGAGAAATTCCATTTAAAGAAACTCCTGACAGTGTCAAATATTTAGGAATCTCTCTGCCAAGGGAAAATCAGAAACTATATAAGCAAAACTGCAAAACTCAGCAAAACCATTTGTTATTGGCTAAGAAGCAGATTAATTGATTAGTGGCATAGGTTAGGGTCACAAGACAAAATAGTCAATAACTATATCAATGTACTGTTTGATAAACCCAAAGATCCCATTATTTGGGATAAGAATTCATTATTTGACAAAAACGGCTTGGAAAACTGGAAATGAGTATGGCAGAAATTAGGCATGGACCCACACTTAACACCATATACCAAGATAAGATCAAAATGGGTCCATGATTTAGGCATAAAGAACAAGATTATAGAAAATAGCATTTACTTCTATTCTCACAGAGTAACATTGACTTAGTTCCTTCTTGTAGAAATTTTTATCTCGGGGGGGCGGAGCCAAGATGGCGGAGAAGACACACGCGACTTTCTAAGCTCTTCTCTTACCCTCTTTATCAATATTATATCGAGCCTCAAAAATAGTCTTGACTGCTACAATTCGTAAAGATAAGAGAACAACTCACTGGCCGAAGAAAATCTGCAGTCTTGCCAAAAAGGTTGGTTCGGGGCCAGGGGAGATCGCCCAGACTGGAGAGAAATTAGGTCTGAGGAGAGTCTCAAACTGAGGGTGAAGGCACAGATCTCAGCACAGCAAGCAGCCCCAACCCGCAGTACGGGCTTTCCTTGGGGCAGTGTGATCCTGCACGGCAGAGGACGCAGCCGGTTAGCCTCCAATCTGCAAAGTGGGGAGCCTGGCTTGGCCATAGAGCTTTCCAGGGCCGATTTGCATGAGGCAGAGACACTGGGCAGAGTTTGTGGCTGTCTGCATCCTGTGGTCAGCTGTAAACTCACAGTCCCACAGAGGCTCTGGCCTGGGGCGGTGACACTCTCACCACTTAGTCTCAGCCTAGGGCAACTGATAATCCACTCAGCCCTACTAAGCAGTTTGATAGCTAGGCCAGTGCTGAATCCACTTCCTGTTGGGGAAGGAAAACTCTCACCAGAGCACTCCCATACCTGGGAGCCGGAAACCTGTTTACATCTTTCCCTGCTCTGCAGAGGAGCTGAACCCCCTTGCCTAGGAGACCTACCCTAAAGGCTTTAAAACATGAATAAAAGATGAAAAGAACAATCGACAGCTTCTATGCAGAAAAGAGCAGGTCAGCAAACCTGAAGAGACCTCAAACAGCAAAAATGCATCAGACTGTCCTCCTTTACATAATGCTCTTATAGAAGAGACCATTAAAAGTCTCCAAAAGAAGTTAGAAGATAAATGGGGAAAGGAAAGAAGCCTAAAGAGCAACAACTTCCTGAAATATGAATTGGAAAAGTTAAAAATTCCAGGAAGTGCAGGTAAACAAAATTGAATTGGAAAAATAAAAAATCTCAGGAAAGTAAGAATTGTGAATTGGAAAAATAAAGAATCTACTAGAAAGTAGGATTTGTGATTCTGGAAAAGACAAAGAACCTGCAAGAAAGTAGGATCCGTGAATTGCAAAAGACAAAGAACACGCAAGAAAGTAGGATCTGTGAATTGGAAAAGAAAATAATCTACTAAAAAAATTAGTGAAATGGAAAAAATTCACAGACCAAAACAATACATTCAAAACTCAATTGGACATATCAGAAAGAAGTAAAAAAGCTATTGAAGAAAATAATTCTTTAAAAATTAGAACTGAACAAATGAAACTAATGATTCATTGAGACAGCAAGAATCAGTCAGCAAAACAAAAAATGACAAACTGGAAAACCACGAATTTTCTACTTGCAAAAACGACACACTTGGAAAATAGATCTAGGAGAGATAATCTGAGGATTATGGACTTTCTGAAAACATGATGAAAAAAGCGCCTAGATACTTTCTACAAGAAATCATCAAAGAGAACTGCCAGATGTAATAGAATCAGAAGGTAAATAGGCATTGAAAGAATCTATCGAACACCTTCTGAAAGAAACCCTAAAATAAAAACCCAAGGAAATTGTGCAAAATTTCAGAACTATCAGATTAAGGAAAAATTTTACAAGCAGCCAAAAAAACCATTTAAATACCGAGGTGCCACAATAGGATCACCAAGATCTGGCTGCTCTACATTAAAGGAAAGAAGGGCCTGGAATATGATATCTCGAAGGCACAAGAACTGAGATGCAGCCAAGAATAAACTACCCACAAGCTGAGCATTTTCTTTCAGGGAAGAAGATGGACATTTAATGAAACAAATGAATTCCATTTGTTTCTGAAGAAAAACAGAACTAAACAAAAATTTGATCTCAAGAATAGAACTCAAGAGATGCAGAAAAGGCAAAAATAACTCTTGAGAATTGTATTTCAGTGTGGATATACAAAAGAATACATGTATAATTTGATTGTACTGATATAACATAGAAAAGGAAGTAGATATGGAAAGGGATGATGGCAGAATAAGGTGGGAAGGAGGGATAAAAAGAGGGAAACCACATCCCACAAAGAGGCCAGAAACTTATCATATCTGAGGGAATTTAGAGAGGTGAGGAACATTGTGTGAATCTTACTCTCATCAGAGTTGGCTCAAAGAAAAAATAATTGACATTCATTTTAGAAAATTCTCCTCGCCTCATTAAAATGGGAGAGGAAAAGGAAAAGAAAAAGAGTAATAAGGGAAGGAAGGGGAAAGACTCAAAGGGTGAGGGAGGGATTATAAAGAGGATAAGTATCGTGATACAAGAGGGGTACATAAGTTTAAAAGGGGAAAGAGGGTTGGGGAGGCAAGAATAAATAAAGCACAATCTGGGGGTTATTAGGATGGCAGGAAATACAGATTTAGTAATTCTAACCGTAAATGTAAATGGATGAACTCCCCATAAAGAGGAGGCAGATAGCAGACTGGATCAAAAGTCAGAACCCTACAACATGTTGTTTACAAGAAACACATTTAAAGCAGGAATGCATATAGAGTAAAAGCTAAAAGGCTGGAGCAAAATCTATATGCTTCAGTGAAGTCAAAAAGCAGGGGAGCCATCCTTATCTCAGATCAAGCAAAAGTAAAATTGATCTAATTAAAAGAGATATGAAGGTAACTACATCCTGCTAAAGGGTAGCATAAACAACGAAGCAATATCAATATTAAACATATATGCACCAAGTGGTATGGCACTCAACTTCCTAAAGGAGAAGTTAAGAGAGATGCAAGAAGAAATAGACAGTAAAACTGTAATAGTAGGAGATCTCAACCTTGCACTCTCAGAATCAGACAAATCAAACCACAAAACAAATAAGAAAGAAATTAAAGAAGTAAATAGAATATTAGAAAAATTAGGTATGTTGGATCTTTGGAGAAAATTGAATGGAGATAGAAGGGAATATACTTACTTCTCAGCAGTTCATGGGACCTATTCAAAAATTGACCATATATTAGGACATAAGGACCTCAAAATTAAATGCAAGAAAGCAGAAATAGTAAATGCTTTCTTTTCAGATCATGATGCAATAAAAACTACATTCAACAAAAAGTTAGGGGGAAATAGACCAAAAGTAATTGGAAACTAAACAATCTCATCTTAAAAAATGATTGGTGAAGTAGCAAATTATAGATACAATTAATAATTTCACTCAAGATAATGACAATGATGAGACATCATACCAAAATTTGTGGGATGCAGCCAAAGCGGTAATAAGAGGGAATTTTATATCCTTAGAGGCTTACTTGAATAAAACAGAGAAAGAAAAGATTAATGAATTGGGCTTGCAACTAAAAAACTAAAAAGACCAAATTAAAACCCCAATCAAATACTAAATTGGAAATTCTAAAATTAAAAGGAGAAATTAAAAATATTGAAAGTAAAAAACTATTGAACTAATTAATAAAACTAAGAGTTGGTTCTATGAAAAAGCCAATAAAATAGATAAGCCTTTTGGTAAATCTGATTAGAAAAGGAGGGAGGAAAATGAAATTAGTAGTCTTAAAAATGAAAGGGAGAACTTTCCACCAAATGAAGAGGAATTTAGAGAAATAATAGGAGTTATTTGCTCAACTTTATGCCAATAAATTTGATAACCTAAGTGAAATGGATGACTACCTCCAAAAAATACAGACTTCCCAGACTAACAGAGGAAGAAGTAAATTGTTTGAAGCCCATTTCAGAAAAGAAATGGAACAGGCAATTAAACAACTCCTAAGAAAAATCCCCAGGACCAGATTGATTTACATGTGAATTTTACCAAACATTTAAAGAACAATTGGCTAATGCTATATAAATTATTTGATAAAATAGGGAATGAAGGAGTCCTACCAAATTCCTTCTATGACACAGACATGGTACTGATACCTAAACCAGGTAGGCTGAAAACAGAGAAAGAAAATTATAGACCAATCTCCCTAATGAATATTGATGCTAAAATCTTAAATAAGATATTAGCAAAACTACAGAAAATCATCTCCAATATAATACACTATGATCAAGTAGGATTTATACCAGGAATGCAGGGCTGGTTCAATATTAGGAAAACTATCAATATAATTGGCCATGTTAACAACCAAATTTACAAAAACCATATGATCATCTCAATAGATGCAGAAAAAGCATTTGATAAAATCCAACATCCATTCCTATTAAAAACACTTGAGAGTATAGGAATAAATGGACTTTTCCTTAAAATAATCAGCAGCATCTATTTAAAACCATCAGTAAGCATCATATGTAATGGAGACAAACTTCAACCATTCCCAATAAGATCTGGAGTGAAACAAGGTTGCCCACTATCACCGTTACTATTTAATATTGTATTAGAAACGCTAGGTATAGCAATAAGAGCTGAGAAAGAGATTAAAGGAATAAGAATAGGCAATGAGGAAGCCAAATTATCACTCTTTGCCGATGACATGATGGTATACTTAGAGAATCCCAGAGATTCTGCTAAAAAGTTATTAGAAATAATCCACACCTTTAGCAAAGTTGCTGGTTATAAAATAAACCCACATAAGTCATCAGCATTCTTATATATCACTAACAAAATCCAACAGTCAGAGTTACAAAGAGAAATTCCATTTAAAGTAACTACTGATAATATAAAATATTTAGGAATCTATCTGCCAAGGGAAATTCAGAAACTTTATGAGCAAAATTACAGACCACTTTTCACACAAATTAAGTCTGATCTAACCAATTGGAAAAATATTAAATGCTCTTGGATAGGGCGAGCAAATATAATAAAGATGACAATATTACCTAAACTAATCTATTTATTTAGCCAATCATACTCCCAAAAAAACTATTTTAATGACCTAGAAAAAATAACAACAAAGTTCATATGGAAAAACAAAAGTTCAAGAATTTCAAGGGAATTAATGAAAAAAAAAATCAAATGATAGTGGCTTAGCTGTACCAGATCTAAAATTATATTATAGAGCAGCAGTTACCAAAACTATTTGGTATTGGCTAAGGAATAGATTAGTTGATCAGTGGAATAGATTGGGTCTCAAGGGATAAAACAGTCAACAAATATAGCAACTAGTCTTTGACAAACCCAAAGATCCCAGCTTTTGGGATAAGAACTTACTGTTTGATAAAATTGCTGGGAAAATTGAAACTTATATGGCAGAACTAGGCATTGATCCATACTTAACGCCAGTACACCAAGATAAGGTCAAAATGGGTTCATGACCTAGCATAAAGAATGAAATTATTAATAAATTAGAGGAACACAGGATAGTTTACCTCTCAGACCTGATGGAAGGGAAGGTCTTTATGACCAAAGAGAACTAGTGATCATTACTGATCACAAAATAGAAAAATTTCGATTATACCAAACTGAAAAGCTTTTTGTACAAACAAAACTAATGCAGACAAGATTAGAAGGGAAGCAATAAACTGGGAAAATATTTTTACAGTCAAAGGTTCTGATAAAGGCCTCATTTCCAAAATATATAGAGAATTAACTCTAATTTATAAAAATCAAGCCATTCTCCAATTGAAAAATGGTCAAGGATATGAACAGACAATTCTCAGATGAAGAAATTGAAACTATTTCTAGTCATATGAAAAGATGCTCCAAGTCATATTAATCAGAGAAATGCAAATTAAGACAACTCTAAGATAATTACTACACACCTGTCAGATTGGCTAAGATGACAGGAAAAATAATGATGATTGTTGGAGGGGATGTGGGAAAACTGGGACATTGATTCATTGTTGGTGGAGTTGTGAACGAATCAACCATTTTGGAGAGTAGTTTGGAACTATGCTCAAAGTTATCAAACTGTGCATACCCTTTGATCCAGCAGTGTTACTACTGGGATTATATCCCAAAGAGATTATAAAGAAGGAAAGGGACCTGTATGTGCACGAATGTTTGTGGCAGCCCTTTTGTAGTGGCTAGAAACTTGAAACTGAATGGATGTCCATCAGTTGAGAATGGCTGAATAAATTGTGATAGAAAATTATGGAATATTACTGTTCTGTAAGAAATGACCAACAGGATGATTTCAGAAAGGCCTGAGAGACTTACATGAACTGATGCTGAGTGAAATGAGCAGGACCAGGAGATCATTATATACTTCAACAACAATACTAGAATGATGACCAGTTCTGATGGATCAGGCCATCCCTCAGCAACGAGATCAACCAAATCATTTCTAATGGAGCAGTAATGAACTGAACTAGCTATGCCCAGAAAAAGAAATCTGGGAGATGACTAAAACCATTACATTGAATTCCCTAATCCTATACTTATGCACACCTGCATTTTTGATTTCCTTCACAAGCTAATTGTACAATAATTCAGAGTCTGATTCTTTTTGTACAGCAAAATAATGTTTTGGTCATGTATACTTATTGTGTATCTAAGTTATATTTTAATATATTTAACATCTAGTGGTCATCCTGCCATTTAGGGGAGGGGGTGTGGGGGGGTAAGAGGTGAAAAATTGGAACAAGAGGTTTGGCAATTGTTAATGCTGTAAAGTTACCCATGTATATATCCTGTAAATAAAAGGCTATTAAATAAAAAAAAATTAAAAAAAAAAAAAAAGAAATTTTATCTTGTATCAAATGCTAAGGCTGAATAGTATGTGACCCTGAAAGAATTATTCCAGAAATTGAGACTGTTTTGGGGCTGGACATTGTAGCTGTTTTAGGAGGGGATATGCAATTTCAATGATTTCATTCAGATATGAATTCATGGATGAAAATAGATAATGTTCATAGAATAACTCAGATTCATATTTTGTTATAAGCTTTTCAAAATATTTTATAAATATTCACTGATTATCTCCTAATCACAACCCTCCAAGGTAGATATTATTGTTATCATTATTTTATAACTAAAGAAATTTGAGACATGCACAAATGACTTGACTGGGACACACATCTAAAGCTGTGTTTAAATTCAGAACTTCCTGATTTCAGGCCCAGTACTCTATCCACAGCACGACTTTTGCTGGGCGATTTAAAGATGAATAAATGATAAATTATGGCCAAATGGAGTTTCCTAACTTAAAGCAGTGATAAACACTGCTAACAATGTAATAAACAGTATCACTATGTTAGTGAAAAATAATATCTCTAGCAATATTTGCCTCAGCAGAAAAAAAGCCCATTGCTTGTCAACTGATGATGCAGTATTAGATAGTGATGGACAGGTAGCTATTTACCAGCACAACTTTAAGATCTCTGACACTGATGGAATTTTCACCAGAATTTAATGCTTTACTGGATCAGTGCCATAGCTAGCTTCTCCTTGAGGTTTATTATCACTTTACAACCCTCAGCTGACCACACTACCTTTTTTGTTTTTTACTCACCTCCTTCAGAGCCTTTCAGAGTATAAGAAAATCATCTTATAATTATTTTACGTGTGTTTTTATTTCATTTCTCCACTGATATTGTGAACTTTCTGAGTGTAAATATCCTTTCTTTTCAGTGTAATATCCTGTTGCCTTATATTGTATTATATCATATCTTGTCAAATATTCTGTTTCATTGTTTATATCATGTTTTGTCATATTATATTATATCATATTTTACCATATTATTTTATTATATTTCATTAAAATATTCTGTACAATTTATATTATACTCTATTATATCATGTCATATTTTTTACATTGCATCATATCATTTCATGATCTGATATAACATTTTACCATGAGAACACCAAACAATTATTCACATCTTCTTCCCTTAAAAGAAATTACTTAAATTATTGCTTGTTTGTACTAGAAGCAAAACTTCAAAATTTATGTTAATTGGTGTATAGGAACTGTAGTAGATATCATCTTTTTCTGGTAGTGCAGGCTGATTAGTGGCCAATATGGCTTTATAGATACCTCCTTCAAGACAGCCCCAAATAAGTATTTTTAAAATTCGTTGATGATATATACAGTTTATTTAGAAACAAATTGTTGAACATTTATTAAACACCAAACTATATAACAGACACTGACATAGGTAGGAGGTATCATAGATAAAAATTTAAAAGTCCCTACCCTTCAGAATGTATAACCTATGGGAAAAATGCAGTTTATACAGATTAAATTAATTCAGAGTTATTGCAAGAGACTGACAACTTGACTGAGATCAAAAGAGAATCCATAAAGCATGTAGCAGTTAAGCTAAATCAAGTAAGATAAGCATTCTAATAGGCAAAGGTGAGAAATTGAGATCATTCTGGTCTTGTAAAGAGGTATAAAAATTAGAATTGAATTGTATCTTTCCAGGAACAGTAAGCCTAAGTGTTTGACTTGAACATAATATATGGTGAACAATGTGAAATAAGTCTGGAAATATAGACTGGAGGTATATCGTGAAAGTCCTTAAGTGGTCCAGATCAAATGGAATGAATGAAACCTGTCACAAGAATAACATGAATCCACTAAAATAGCTTCATTTAAACATTAGTAAGACACCTCTGGGGATGTGCCTTCTTATAAAGCAACCTTCAAAGTGAATCATATGGGACAGAGCTTAATAAAAGAAAAATCCCCCCAAAACTGATTGTATAAAAGTGATATATATTGTCTGATTTTTTTTCTAGTGCATTAACTTTCCTTTTTGCTATTGCTTTGAGAATGGCGAGTTCTTAAGTGCTTGCTGCCATAATTCTTCAATAGCAAAAAGGAATATCAATCAATTAATACTTAACAACTTCATAAATTATGTATGATGGAATGAGCTTACTGTTAGATGGAAAACATGGAGACTAATAGGTCTGAATAGGGAATGCCCTAAAAAATCCACACACCTTAAATCTTACCATACTGCCAGAGTTGGGAGGAGGGGGGAAATGGGTACAGCCATTCCCAACCATTTTAAGGTCTTTAAAAAATGTTGACTAGTCATATGTGTGGAAAGCCTATAATAGCAAATATAATTAAAATTTCTTTAAGTATTATTATTTTATGACTGACTCCTTAATCAGAATTTCTCTTTGGAGCTCAAGAAGGTTGTTAGATAAATTCCAGAACAGTCTTAAAGAGTTTCTACATCTTATTCAATTCTTGAATTATCTTTAATAACTTTTGCTGTTGAGATCTTTTTATAGTTTATTCATGCGTTTTTCACGTTTAGATTAAATTCACTCTACAAATTATTGCTAATTATTCCTCGAAACAGTCTAGAAGTAGTTGGATTGAAAAGCAAACATAATACACAGTAGGCAAAACTATAATTAGTAATAAAAAAAAAAAGCTTGAAAGGGCTTAGATCTGTAGTTTGATAAGGATACAGATCTAAAAGTTTGTATACAAATTCAAGTTTACATGTGTTTTGAATATTTACCTCAAATATGACAAACTAGTAGGTTTTTTTGGCTTTTTAAAATAAATGTTGGTTATTTCTGTTCCTCCTCTTAGTCAAAAAGGTTTTTAAATTATTTGGACATGATAGACTCTAATATAATTTAGAATCCAGAGGTAGGGTAAATACAAACAAGAAAAAATGCAAAGAAATAAATTGCCTTATAATTTACTTTTTTCTAGAATTCATCTTCAACAATTTAACCTTATTTGAAAAAAAATCTCTAAAACTATTCATCAATGGAAAGCGATATGAAATAACTAGATTGAGCATGAAACTTTAAAAAAGCAACATATCAAAAAAGCTCAAAGATCAAAATAGAAACTTAAAATAAAAGAGATAAACAAAATAGAAAACAAAAATTTAACTTAAAAACTAAAACTTGGAATTCTGAAAAAATATTAAATAAATCATTAGCTAGCTAATTGATTTTTTAAAAAAACAAAATCAAATCATCAATATAAAATGGAGAAATAAATAACAAATAAAATAAATCATTAGAAATTATTTTATTTTAAGTAATATATGCATATTGCTTAAATATATTAATATATACATACATATTCCCAACAAGTTGATGATGTTAAATAAATAAATAGGCATGTAAATATGAAGTATCTATACTAACAGAATAAGAAATATATCATGAAAATAACACAATGATAGAAAAGCTAATAGAATTCTCAAACAATAAACTCCAAGCCCAGACAACTTTTTAAGAGAAATGTATCAAATATTCAAAAAATTATCTCTGATATCACAGAATTTATTAGAAAATAGAAGCTAAAACTATTCTACTAAAATTCATTCATGAAATAAATATGGTCCTGATAATAGAGTAATACATAATAGAGTAATATTACTCATATTGTCACTATATATTAAAATAAATAGCAAAAATTCTAAAGCAATATCTCAAGGATTATACACTAAATTCAGGTTGGATTTTTTATATTGAATGTAATATTAAGAATAGTAAAGAATTTGAGGAAATTACAATAACATTAATAATAAAATCCTATTTGAGATGTTAAGCATCCTCCTTCTTTTCAGAATAATTCCCACTGTCATTAGTATTGTTAAGATCATTGTTGCCACTCACATGGAAAATAATCCTATCTTCTAATTTGGCATTTGAATTGCCGAATGCAGTCTACCTCTTCTCAAATTTGTATGTCACACCAATGCCACAATAACTTCTTAATGAACAAGCTTAGCGATATCATAGGATCCCAGTTGCATAAATTTAGAACTGGAAGAGATCTCAGTGGCAATATAGTACAGCAATTTAATTTACAGATAAAAAAAAATGAAGCTCAAAGAATTTAAATGAGTTTTCCAAAGCCACAAAGGTAGCAAGTAGCAGATCTATGATAAAGATAGTAGGCTATATAACTTACAATTCTTTCTTGGGGCTGTTAAGTAGTGCAATAGATAAAGTGCTGAGTCTAGAGTCAGGAAGATTCATTGTCTTGTATTAAATACTTATCATTTATCTGACCATGGATAATTCATTTAATCTTGTTTGTCTCAATTCTTCAACTATAAAATGAAGTGGAAAAGAAATGGCAAATTCCAGTATCTTTGCCAAGAAAACTTCAAATGGAATTATGAAGAGTCAGGCATAAATTAAAAATGACTGAATAACAATAGAAAACACAATCTCTTCCACTTCTACATTTTGATATTCAGATGCATTTATTATTGTATGTACCTAAACTTCTCCATCTTATCTACCATCACAACTATCTTCCTTTTTATCTCTCCTTTGGATACTGCTTTCCTCCATTAATTTTATTTATTTATTTGTTTTTTATTTGTGTGTGTGTATGTGTATGTATGTGTATATGTATATATATCCCTAGCACTTAGTAAAGTGACTGGTACAGAGTAAGAACTTAATAATCATCTATCTATCTATCCTAAGAGCAGAAGCTCAAGAATAGGTTGATTTTAGACTTTAATGGCTTATTCCATTTATATTTCTGAAAGGTGTGCTTTCCATAATTCCTTTGTTAGATAATAGATGTTATTGTTCCTCTTCAGAAGATTTATTTCTTCCTTGTGTTCAAAAATAAGTTTCTCTTTGGAAATTCTACAATCTTTACATTTATACATTCAGCTATCTCTGAAACTATAATACTTTGCAAATGTTTCTGAGGAATTATTTTAAATAGTCATTCTTCTACATGGACAACAGAAATGAAAAGAAGATTTCCACTAGAGGCCTTTCCATTGAAGAATCATGGGGTAAATATTAAGCTCAGTTTTAAAAAGCTTTGAAAGCTATGGAAGGTTTTGCTAAGATGTAAAAAAGCTAGAACCACAGGCCTAGTAATGAACAAAGCCTGTGTTCCCAATACCAACTTAGCTAAGTTCACATAAGATCATAAGGTTGCTTACAGGGCATTAGCTTATTTTTTACTTCAACAACTTGAAAATATCATCAGCTTTATAGACTTTTCCATTACCCCCTCCTCTTCCAACTCCCTATACTTCAGTTTCTTTTGATGTATTGCCTTCCACCATTAAAAATATAGGCTCATTCAAGCAAGGATTAAGTTTCTTTCTGCTTTAATTGGTATCCCTAGAGCTTAGTATATTATGTGGAAAAAAAATAAATACGTATCATTTGCTTACATGCCTAGTATAGTAATGCTTTATTATATTGATAAGAAAATAATAATTATTATGCTTAGTTATTATCATACTCTTTAAATCTAACTTTATGTTACGATAATGTATTTAAACCCAGAATGTTGCCCTGATCTCAGTAACTCTCCAGGAAGTACACTACAAGAAATGGGGTTCTCCCAGGTATCAAGATATTGTTGTGTTGGGTCCCCTTGCCCAGATTGGGGATCACCCAAGCTTATGTTTTGGGTTTCCTTGTATTTTGGCTTCAGTCATTGTTTGTTTATATTTCCTGATAACCATCTAGATCAAGTTGTTCTCTCAGCAAAACTGCTTAACTACATACTTGTGGTCCATGTGTGAATACTTTTGCCTAACTCCTATATAATGTAAATTTTCAAAGTCTGGATAATAGGGAACTACATATTTTTTCCAGCTCACTCTTCTCTATCAAGCCACCTTATAAATTTATTTCCCAAACGATTTTAGATTTTACGATTTGTTCTCATGAATGGCATGACTGCATTGAAAATAATTTGGGATATGCCTTGGTGGAGGGGAGATTTATGCTAATAAAATTATAGAATTTTGACAGCTTATAGCAGCAAAAGAAATGAAAGCACAAAGGGTCATATTATCTGTCTAACCTTAACAAAACTGTAGCAAAGCTCATTCTCTACCTCATGACTTTATGGTTAGAGTTTAAGCTAATTAACTATAATATTTTCTTCAATTTAACAATATCTATTTCATCATTCTTTTCTTTTGACTGTCTAGTAAGGGTAGTTATCAGAGATGTTCCTAAGAGACTTATATAACAAG
This sequence comes from Sarcophilus harrisii, assembly GCF_902635505.1. Lineage (NCBI taxonomy): Eukaryota > Metazoa > Chordata > Mammalia > Dasyuromorphia > Dasyuridae > Sarcophilus > Sarcophilus harrisii. The sequence continues at coordinate 342,544,641 of NC_045429.1, forward strand.
GGCATTCAATAGAGCATGCTCAGGTTTAGCCTTACTAGTTTCAGTTGAATGCATGGGAAGATCAGAGTATGTTTCTAGCCATGCATGACTAATTACTGAGAGATTTGAAACTGTGATAAGATGAAGGATATTTTGAATAACTGCTGAGTTAGAGGAGCTGATAATTCAGTGAATACACAAAATGTACTGGTCCATCCTTCTGATCACCTCTTCTTTCTAGCTGCAAGATCCTAGGGCATCATTTTTCAGTTATATTGAAAAGATATGTAGGAGAGAGAAGGTTAGCCCCACCTGAAACCAACAAAACTGAGTTCAAATCCTTTCCCTAGCTGTGTGATCCTGGGCAAATTACTTTACTAGGTCTACCTTAGTTTCACCCAGTGTAAACTTGGATAATTAAAACAGCAGCTAACTCACAAAACTGCTATGAGGATCAAATCAAATAGGATTGGTAAAATGCTTAGCATTTAGAAATGCACATAGTTTAATAAACTGTTATTCTTTCCCCTCCCAATGACCACAGCCTGGCTTTCATGAGGCTGTGAGCACACAATAACTAAAGTACATTCTTTCCTGCCTTGGAGAGCTTGAGTCTGAGGGTCCTTCTTTGATTTTTCCTTTCCTGAGTAGCTGATGAAACAGCAAACTTGAAAAGGATGTATGCAGAAGGTGATCCTTTAAATTCAAAAAGATTCAGAGGACTCAACTGCAGCCACAGGGGTGTCCACTGAAGACCAGTTGGTTGCAGGAGCAGTAGATGCACGAATGATTAAATGTGGAAGTGGCTTAGTATGAAATTCAGAGGAAGGGCGAGTTTTGCACAAAGCTGAGATAAAATGGAAAATGCTTAATCAATAATCCGGCAAACTGCTTCATGATCTAATGAATGAAGACTTATCCTTCCAGCAGATTATGCCAGTATTTGGTTTACACTAAATTCTGTTTTGTTGAAAAACAGACACTTGTGCAATGCATATATTTAACTTTTCTTTTGTATAAAGGAATAAATTATCTGTCCTATAACTGATCCATTATTATGGTCTTACACCTCATATTGTTCATTAAAACACCAAAAAACTTTCCCTTGTTGCCCTTTCATAGAGGTTCTAGACATGAGGCATTAACAAAATTATTCTCTAGGTTAGTGGATTAGGGGACTTTTATCTAATAAATGTCAAAAAAAAAAAAAAAAGGGAAACTTCTCCTCCTAATTAAGGGTGAGACCTCAAGACTGAACCAGGTCAGGCATGATGCCGTATCCCAACATCTGTGGGCCTAAAAATGATTCGTGTTTGCTAGATCAATATTCATAAAAGAGACCACAACATAACATTTACACTCTTTCTATTATTGTTTGCTTGCATTTTTGTTTTTCTTCTCAAGTTATTTTTACCTTCTTTCTAAATCCGATTTTTCTTGTGTAGCAAGACAACTGTATAAATATGTATACATATATTGTATTTAACATATTTAGCATGTATGGGATTCCTGCCATCTATAGGAGGGAGTGGAGGGAAGGAGGAGAAAAGTTGGAACAGAGGATTTTGCAAAGGTCAGTGTTGAAAAATTACCCCTGCGTATCTTTTGTCAATAAAAAAAAAACTACAATAAGAAAAAAAAAAAATCACCTACCAAAGTAGGTAAGACTGAAAGCAAAAAAAAAAAAAATCATAAGAGTACTCTGACATTGATAAAGAAGTGCAAGTCAGTCTAGGCAAAGTGATCCACTCCCTGTAGAGGAAGGAAGAGTACCCATAGACAGAAATAGTTAAAGTGACTGATGGATCTATAAGAGTAACTTTTGAATAGCAGAAGACCTTTACTAACCCCTGTATACATTCTTATGGATTACACTTATTGTTATTATATTCAAGGGTGCTTGGAATCCATTGATCTTAAACACTCATGTGTGTTTACATGTATACATGTGTGTATATATGTACACATGTATGAATATATTTAGCCATGCTCATGTGTGCACATATGCACTATTGATGAGTATGTGTTGCATTTTCTGTGTATATGAATGCATTACACTGTGTTTGTATATATGGTGCATACATAATGTATGCATATATGTGTGTATCAGTATATACCTATTATGTATGTGTGTGCATGTGTGTATGCATGAGGAGGGTGTCTTCTTCATATTGATTATAGAAACAATGTAAACCTTAAGGTTTAGGTGCAATTCAAGTCAGCCTACAGAACCAGCAGATGTGAGCAGCTCCTGGACATATTATTTATGTAAAGGCATATTCCAAAACAGGATTAAAAAATGAGGATTTAAGTGACTGTGTCATAGACACACATGTTGTAGATGTATGATTTGTTTTAATATCATGATTCTAGAATAATAGATTTAGAGCTGAGAGGTATCTTAAAATTGAAATTCAATATCTTCATCTTATGAGAAAACAGAGGCTTGGAGAAGGTGGGTTACTTGTCTAAAGTCTCAAAGAAAGTCATAAATAGAACAATTTTCTTGTGAGTTAGGAAGTGGTTGTCTTTAAATCCAAAGTTACTGCTATAATTTGAAATCTGAGAGTAAAGAACAAAGCTTTACAGATTGAAAGCAGTGTATTGGTCAGAACTCCTGTAGGAAGACTTGTAGAATGAGAAAAATTGGGTTCAAATCCCAATTTTGCTAATGACTAGTTGAATGACCTTTGACAAGTGCCTGTGTATTTATTTTCTTCTCTGTATCGTTAGTTTCCACTTGTAGCTATAAGGAAGATCAAAGAGGGCAAAGTATGGAAGGATTATAGGTTTCTAGAAGATTTTCCTCCCATTAATTATGACTTTCTTAACATCACACAGATAGTAGAGGTAAGATGCAAATCCAGGTTTTTGCACATGATATCAAAAGCATAACTCTTTCTATTATGCCACAGTGAATCTTGGTAAATCTTAAATCACTATGTTAAATTAAGGTATTATTAGTCCTCATTCTTTCAGAAGGAGATCCATAGGTTTGCTGTGGGCAGATGAGATCAATAAAATATGATCTGAACTTCTTCCCCCTTTATGGCTTTCTGGCATTCAATAATCTCCACAGCTAAATTCTTTTCTTTTGCATACAATTTTCCAGGTCTGAAACCTTTGGGTGACTCTTAATTAAAAGTATTGAAAAAGACATTCGATATCAAGCCATATAATTTATTGTTAACCAAATTACAGTTAAATCCAACCCTGCCCTATTATTGATGAAATTCAAGGAAGAAATTACTACATGCTGGGGGTTGGAGGGAGGAGAGGAGGAGAGAAACATAGACAACAACAGCAACAAAAATAATGCCAGGAGAATCAATAGAAAAATTCTAAGCTATATATGCTCAAGAAATACAATATGATTTATGCAATAGCATGTAGGAAGCAAACATCTACTTAAAGTTGGCTTGTCACACTATAAATTATTTTCCTAAACAATGTTAGCAGTATTGACTATTTTCAACTTGAGCCTACTCTAGGAAAAAAATTAGGCTAAAGCACTGAGATTCCCCGAATATATTTCCTGCCTTTTATTCTTATCCAGCCTGCACTATGGATCTTCTCCACATTTTTTTCTCCCATTCCATAGAAAATTCACAGTACTGCAAAAGTACTCCACCCCCAGATTCCTTTTCACAATGGAAATACCCTTGACCCCTTTGGACTCTCTTTTTAATTAGCTAGCTCCTCTGGGAATCTCCATTTTAAGATACAGCTTCAAACCAACTATTTCTTCATTTTTCCACTACGAAGGCTGAATTGTTGAACCATCTCTACAGTCCCTTTCCTACCATCCTATTGCTCTGGACACTTTCACCCCTCACTCTTTTTTCTAGTATATTTTATTTTCTCCCATTAGAATGTAAATTACTTGAGGTCAGGAATCATCTTTCTACCTACCTGACTTTATGCATCCAGTGCTTACTTCAATGGCTGACATATAGTAAGTGTTTAAGTAATTCTTAATGACTGATTGACTTCACCAAATTCTTAACCAGAGAAGCCAAAAACTAGTAGTTTTATATTGCTATTGCAGTAGCCCTAAGGGAGATAGGGGCAGCTTTACTTACTAAAAATTAACTTTTGTAGAAGACTTAATTTTTGTCCTTTTATTTGATCATCACAACAACTCTGTGATGTAGATACAATAGAAACTAACATCATTTTACAGGTGAGAAAATGGACAATTAGAAAATTTACTAATCAGTCACATAATAACAAGTAAATATCAAATATAAATTTTGAAAGCAGTGTTTTTGAATCCAATGCATTTTGTATTATATTTCACTGCTTATCAGTTTATCAACTTTTTAAGTATCATTTGCACAATCGGAAGGAAAGGCCTCACAGGGAAAATCACAGGACCTTTGAAATACAAATGTATTCAGGGAGTATCTTTCCCTTACCTTGTTAATGAATACTAATGTCCTCGATGTAAATAAAGCATAAAATCACAAATTTAATGTAATCTAAATAAAATTTCATGTATTGTTGACTTGATATATGTTTTCATTCATTTTATGGGCAGTTATTAAGTACCATGCTAGTACTGAGGGACATGCACAGGTTAATAGGTTTCCAACTGAGGAACTTTCTGTCTAGTGGGAATGATCAAATACATCAATTTAGTTCAATTCAAATATGCAGCCAGGTGCTGGAGTGAATAGTCCTGAGGCTGTAGTTAGAAAATCTTAGTACAATCCTATATCAGGCCCTTACTGCATAGCCTTAGGTAAAATTATTTCATTTCTTCATGACTCAATTTATTAATCTGTAAAATGAGACAGTCAGACTTAATGGCCTGTAAGGATCTTTTTTGGAAATCTAAATCTATGATGTTATGAATTTGAATCAATAAATATTTTATAAATATTTTAATTGTGTATATATATATATATGTGTGTGTGTATATGTATACACACTTATACATATATATATATATATATATATATATATATATATATATACATTAGGTGATGCTAGGTATAAGGCAACAAGATTGATGATGATGATGATGATGATGATGGCAACGATGATGATGCTGTTTCTGGTCTCATGGAACTTCAGCCTAAGAAGTAGCTAATTTAAAATGAAATAGGGATGCTAAGCTTTCAAAAATATTAGTATTTCTGTTGTCACTGCCATCTAGGATCTAAGACTTTGAGCAAACACCTATATCAAATGAAATTCAGTAAGAATATAATACTGATTCCAAAAATGGTGCTATTAATATTTAGAGGAAGGAGAGATAATTAATTTCTCATGAAGAAGATCAAGAGTGGCTTCTTCGAAGAGATTCTATTTGAGCTTGTTCAAAAATGATGGGTAGGAATTTAGCATTTCAGGAATTATCTGGAGGAGAAGAGTGAGAGAATAAGACATATTGAGAATAGCAGAAACAATGTAGCTGGTGCTACAATGGATAGCACTCTGGCCCCTGGATTCAGAAGGAATTGCATTCCAATCTGGCCTCAGATACTTACTAGCTGTGTGAACCTGGGAAAGCTGAGAGACATTGAGAGATAGAGAGAGAGAGACAGACAGACAAAATATATTAGCTAGCTTGTATGCAGATGCCATTATATGTACTTATTTGTTCCATCCACATTCACTCCTTTGCTTAGTAAATAAGCTTGGTTGTTTAGTGAATATAATGCTGAACTTAGAATTAAGAAAATGTAAGGACAAATCCTGCTGCAGATACTTATTTTTCTATATGACCTTGAACATTTTATTCAATCTTTCTGGGGTTCAGTTTCCTCATTTATAAAATAAAGGAATTAAAATTTATGGCCTCTAAGATAACGTTGCAGTTTTTAAATTATAATCTTATAAACAAATGTTAGACTAACTTTGGTAAACAGTCTAACATCTCCATAGAAACTACTTGCCTTTTTATAGGATTCTGAGATTACTTCATAAACATCTCACTTGATTCTCAAGACCACCCACCCCATAATAGCTATTATTATATCCATTTTTACAGATTAAAAAAAAGTTAAAAAGAAGTTGAAAACTTGATGTGTTGCTCAGGATTATTCAATTAGTAAATATCTAATACAGAATTTAAAGTCTCTTATTTTCAAGTATACTAATCTGTCAAATAAACCATACTGGCTTTCACTTAGGCTTAGTCAAAAGTATAAGAAGTATGACCATTTTATAGATAAGCACACTGAGATATTAAGAACTTAAGTGAATTGTCCATGACCACATAGCTAACAGATGTCAGGAAAAACTTTTTCTTGATTTGAAAACATGTAGTCAATCCACTGCATCATCCTACTTGATTGGTGGGAAATTACCTTCATCATGAATATAATTATACTGCACACAATGAGGAAAATAGCCAAATATTCATAACCGTTTTTTTGGGGAAGATGATATAGGATTGAGTAACTCTGAAGAATATAGCATGCAGTTGCATCTACTAACCTCAATTTACAAGTTAGATCCCCAAGACACACACAAGGTTCACATTCCTCTAAGTGTGTATTCACCTTAGTGGTCAATCAGAGAACACTACTCATTCAAAAGAAATATATTTAATATTAATAAAAATAGCAAAATATCCTCCACATTCTAAAACTGGGATATATTCCCCAATAAATGCATATATCATATGACTGGGAAGAATAAACATAAGTAAGAAGCACTATATACAGAGTAGACAAGTGCAAGACTAGTTATGTTAAGAACACAGATTTGTTTAATGTTTAATGGTAGCTCTGGAGGGCCTCAAGATCAGTCAGAGTCAGGATCAGTCAAAGTCCTTGCTCTTTAGGAGAAGTAAAGGAGGCAGGCAAGCTGCCACATGGCTCATCAAAGATGGATTCTGGACTCTGGAGTCTAGAGCCTGAAATCTTCCCTGCTGAGCAAACTTTCGGCAAAGACTCTGACTCTCTCCCTCAGCCCTCCAATCCTCACCTATGATTACCTCATCACAACACATTCAGGAAGCACCAATCTTGAAGAGAGCCATCATATCACCCTATCATCTAAGTATATGTTTATAGAACCATTATCTCACATTGAGTAGGTATTTAGCCTTAAGTACTCTGCTGTCTTAGATTCAAGTACACCTTTTCGGAGTTCCATCCCTCTGCAGGGGTCCTCAATTTTTTTTAAATAGGGGACCAGTTCACTGTCCCTTGGAGGGCTGAACTATAGTAAAAACAAAAACTTTGTTTTGTGGGCCTTTAAATAAAGAAATTTTATAGCCCTGGGTGAGGGGGATAAACATCCTCAGCTGCTGCATCTGGCCCACAGGCCGTAGTTTGAGAACCCCTGGTCAGGTTTGGTGTATGCTGTGTGGTACCACATCTCTGTATATGGAACTAAAAAGCTACTGAAATCTTTTCATTTTGTGTTCATCTGCTCTCATCAGACCTGCTTCTTTCTGGTCCTCTAGAATCTCCCTGACTTGGGAGTTTCAGGGGAAGAGCCAAGATGACAGAGTGAAACTGCTTGAACTCTCTCAGTTTTCCTCAAAAAAAAAAACACATGAAGACAAGTCTCTGAACAGTGTCTAATAGAATGAAAATATTGGTTGGAAGGACCTCAATAAAGGCCAATCTCACTGAAGTGAAAGGGATGCTCAGCCCATCTGAGATGGTGTCCAGGAAAGTAAGAAGATGTTAATCACAGCAGATCTGCAACTGAGAGACTCAATTCTGGCTCAGTAGCAAAGCAGACCAGAGAGTCAGCCTACAGTCCCAAAACAAAAGGCAAGTTGCCAGCTTGGGAAATCAGGATGTTGCCTGGAAAGAGCATGCTGTGAGCAAGACACCAATTACAAGAGACCCTATGCTCAAAGCTAAGGATCAAAGTAGCACAAGAAGTTTGAGACAGTGTTCCCTGTACCCTAAGAGCATTCAAATTCTTAAAGAAGTTAAGACAGTTATAGGAAGAATTAGAAAGCAAAATTATACTAATGAGGGACTTCAACTTCCCCCTCTCCGGAATGGATAAGTCTAATCACAAAAAAAATGAAGAAACAAGGTAGGTTATTAAAATCTTAGAAAACTTTATGATTGAATAGGAGAAGAAAGGAATATATTTTTTTTCTTAGCAGTACCTGGTACCTACACAAAAAATGACAGCATATTAGGACATAAAAACCTTATATCAAATGCAGAAAGGCAGAAATAGTAAATACTTCCTTTTCATATTACAATGAAATAAAGATTACATTCAATAAAGGATGAGGAAAGATAACTAAAAATTAAGTGGAAATTAACCTAATTCTAAAGAATGAGTGGATAAAACAACAAATCATAGAAACAATCAATTTCATCCAAGAGAATGGCAATAATGACACAACATATCAAAACTTTTGGAATGCCATTAAATTGGTTCTTAGAAGAAATTTTATATCTCTAAATACTTACATAAATAAAATAAAGAAAAGAGAAAGGAACTAGGCATGCAACCACAAAAGATAGAAAAAGAACAAATTAAAAACCCTAAGTTAAATATCAAACTAGAAATTCTAAAAGATAAAGGAGAAAATTAAATTGAAAGTAAGAAAACGACTGAACTAATTAATAAAACTACTAGTTGGTTTTATGAAAAAAAATGTACATATGAGTCCTTTCTTCATGCCTTCAACTTGTGTTAGTTATATGGTTAGTAGTGGTATTGCTGGGACAAAGAGTGTTTGTGCCTTAGTGACTTTTGGGGTATATTTTCATATTACTTCCCACATTGATTGAACTAATTCACAGTTCTATCAATAGTCAGTCAACATTTTTTTTCAACAAACACTTTTTAAGGAGTTATTATATACCAGTGTGCCAAGCACTGGGGAATCAAAGAAAAGCAAAAGACTTTTTCCTTTGAAGGAATTCTCAATCTCATGGGGGAATCAGTGTGAAAATAATTATGTACAAATAAGAGAAAGACAGGATATATTAAAGTTAAGCAGAAGAAGCAAAACACTAACATTAAGGGAGATCCAGAAAGGCTTCTTCTAGAAGATGAGATTTTTGGCTGGGACTTTGATGGAACTGATGGAGGTCAGAAGGCAAGGATGATGAGGGATAGGATGCTATAAATGGTAGGTGAACAGCAAAATGAACATAGTGAGGAGAGGGAGTATCACATACATTGAAGAGCAAGAATGTTAATATTAGGTCACAGTGATGTGAAGCTTAGTAAGATATAAAAAGATTTGGAAAGGTAGGTAGGAGGAGGTGATGTGAGGAAAACTGAAAAAAAAATTTTAGTATAAACTTGGCAATAAAAATGCCAAATTAAAAACTAAATGATATGAAACTCGTTATAACCAGATTAACCACTAGGTAAATTTATTGTAACCCATAAAACAGAAATGCAATGTGGTTCAGATTTCTGAGCAGCTTCTTTATACAGTGACTGGAGGGTTGGAGGATAAAGGACATAATATATTTTTTCATCAATTGTATTTTAAGATAGGAGACAAATATGAAGCTATTCATTCACCTAGCCTGGTGCTTACAAAGAGATATGTATGGTGGCAAGGAATTGTAATCTGAGCAGATAAACAACACACATTTCTATTTTACTTTAAGATTTATAAAGTACTTTATATTATTTATTTTGTCTTCACAACCACACACACACACACACACACACACACACACATACACACATATATATATATATATATATATATATATATAGCTAAGTGTCACAGTAATGAAGCTTTGGACTTGGGATCAGGAAGAACTGAATTTAAGTCAGAACTCAGCTACTTACTAGCTGATTCTGAGTGAGTCACAATTGTTTCCTGGCTCAGTTTCCTCATGTGTAAAGTGGGGATAATAATAAAACCTACCTCAAAGTGATGTTCTGAAGATAGAATATTTATAAAGTGTTTTTCAAAATTCAAAGTACTACAGAAATGCTACCTACTACTACCACTCTGTAAGAAAAGTATTACTACTATCCATTTTATGTATGAGGAAACTGAACCTGAATGAGAATAAATAACTTGACCAGGATCACAGGGCTAATACATATCCCAAGTATGATTATAATGTGGGGAGGACACCACTGAAGTGTTGACGCCACAAAAGAAATTGCAATCACTGAACTAGTCATGACAGGAGAAGAGATTCTGGTTCTTTGTGATTAGAGAAGGAAAGTGGGTCAACAAGGAAAGTTAACCCTAATAAGGGAACTGGGTCACATGGTGATGTAGACAAATAGAGGAAAATATAGTAAGGCACAAGACTGTCTGTTACCATGAAGAATTAATACCTTTCTCCCTCAGATAGTATCTTGGAAAAAAAGCCCCTTTGCCCTATGTTTGTTATCTCCCTAGAAACGTCCCATATATGTACTGATTTGAATGACTTGGATCAAGTAACTTAATAAATGATTTGCAAGCTTTTAAAGCTCTAAAATTAACATTTACTTCAGTCTGGTCTGTCTTGGATTATCTAATTCTACAAATCCTTTTATGGAAAGCATAGCCCAATAATAAATATTAAATAGAAAAGTGAAGGTAGGCCATTTTCAAAGGGAGTAATACATTGAATAAGGTTCATGCCACAATCTAGAGACCATTCAAATATAAAAATAAGAAAAACTGCCTGTCATGATTGCATATAAAATTTGATGTCTCTAGCCAGAATCTTTTTACAAAGTTGAAATTTCTGGCTTCTGCCACTGCTGCTAAAAGGGAAGAATTGTGATGATGTAGCATTTCCTGCCATCTGTTCCTTCAAAGAGTTGAAATATCTTGAAAGAAAAAGTGCACATATATTTGTGTCTATAATTATGATTATGAATGGAATAGATTCTAGTTTTTCTGAAAAATGTCCATTTCCTCAAAGAGTAAATATTGTGGACACTTGACTCTATTTCCCTTGCAAATTAATTACGTATGTTCAATATTTCCTTCAAATTGCACAAACAGGTTAACACCCAATTATCTATCCTTGTAATTGAATGACTCTGATGGCAAACTTCAGATCTCTATTGATTTCCCATCTTATTTAAATAATAGCCCTTCTGGCCAATCTCAAGGAAATAGCTGCCTTCGGACCTATAGACCAATTTTAAAATAAGCTTATTTTGATAGAATTTTGGCATAAGCAAATTTTCCAGCATTTGCAGCCTCTTATGTTTTCCTATCAGGCCATACAGATACTTCATATTTTTCCTCTCTTCTTCTGATGAAAGAGAGTTAAGCTCATATCATCATACCATGTGGAAGGGACAGAGAAATACAATAGCATTTCTGCCATCAAATTGCTACTAGCAAAGGTATATAATAAGTTATCCAGCTATCCAGACTTGATAAAGTTTTAGAAATGATTATTGTGGTGATATAGTTGATATAAATTCCTTCCCTCCAATAACTTTGTTATTCTCTCCTTCCCTTCTTCCCCATCTCTCTCTCTTTCTTTCTCTCTGGCTATCTGTCACTCTCTTTGTTTTCTTATCTTCATCCAAATTCTTTCAACAATCTTAACATCCTATCCTTTTAAAATAACATCATTCCAGGGCACCCAGTGGTATTTAAGCAACTGAGATCCCTCTCAGTTGATCAAGGACGTTTTTTGCTGCTAGTCTAAAGACAATAACTGACGGATTCCATTAAGAAATATTCTCAATTGGTTAAGCTCTGTGGGCATAATATCTTGACACTTTAGATGATGCTGGCATGAATCTTTTGAATGATATGTAAAATAAACATGATTAATATTTTTGGAGGAAGGATGAATGCCATGAATAACTGTGAAAACAGCAAATATCTACTGAATGAGGTATCATTTGAACTGAACTTTGCAAAGGAATATTAGGAACATTATCTTCAAAGACACAAAGATGATATGTAAAAATTAGGACATAAACACTTTTAAGCAGAAATTGTTTCAGTTGGATCTTTGTATCCTTAGTTTCTAGCACAATGCCTAACAGATATTAGAACCTTAATAAATAATAACTGATGTACATGACAAGAAAGAACTTCACAAAGACAAGGAATTGAAAATCTCTTTATAACAATGTTACTGATGAAGTTTGCAAAATTCATTCATACTCGACACATGCTTGTTTTCTTGTTTTTGTCTAGTTTTGTTTTTTTCAAAGTTGGGGAGCATTTCACCAAAGTGGGAATCTAAATATCATTCTGTTAAAACTAATTGAAATACCAAGCTATATGATTCTGGAGAATTACTTAACCCTTTTATTGCCTCAAGGGAAAAAAGAATTGATTGGAATAAAGAAATAGTCCTTATCAAGTATAATATATATGGAGCAGAAACCAAAGGGCTCCAGTAGTTTCAGAAACTCAGATATTATAAAAAGCAATATAATAGAAAATATAGTTAAAATGAAATAAAGAGGACTTTCGGCCAAGATGGTGGAGAGGAGGCACAAAGCTGTGTAAGCTCTGCGTTTTCTCCCAGAATCCATCTCATTACAAGCCTCTGAATTAATGCCTGACTGAAAAAAAAGCCACAAATAGTTACCAAGAGAAGATATCCTTGAGATTGGACAGGAAAGGTCTGTTTTTGCTCAAGGGCAGGGACAGTTTTAGATGGGGCACAGGCTGAGGGCAGGTAGCAGTAGCAAGAGTTCGGCAGGTAGGCACCTCACAGCCGAGCAGGCTGGAGGGGGGTGGAGTGTGATCTCAGCCATCTCTGCTGGGAGAGCTTTGCTATAGGATTGGATATTTTGCCTTGGCAGCAAGTCAGTAGCCCAGCAGAGAAGCTAAAAACACCTGGGGTGAAGAATACAACCCCAATTGGCTGGAGTTTCTCCGGACCTGGCCACCCCTCTCCCACAGCATCAGAGTATTCTCAGAGTCTCGGAGCGCAGGTGCAGCACAGTCCTGCTAGTGCCTCGCTGCTGCCCCCGCAGTCTGTAGAGGAAGCTCCGTAACACCACCCAGCCCCTTCTCCAAAAAAAGCAGATTCCATTTGGGTTTTTTTTTCTTTTTTTCTTTGCTAGTTTGTCTCTGATTCTTCTCTGACAAAATTAGCAAAAAAATGAAAAAGACCTTAACGACTGACAGCTTTTATATGGACAGAAAGCAGACTCTAAACCCTGAGGAGACTAAAAACAGAGTGTCTCCAGGTGAATCCTCACAGGAGGAGATCATCTGTTCCTCAGCACAGATGAATCTCATAGAAGAAATTTTAAAAGCTCTCACAAGAGAGCTAGAAGAAAAATGGGAAAAGGAGAGGGAGGCTTGGCTTGGAGTCTGGAGAAGTCATCCAACTCACTTAAAGACAGAATGGATAAAAAAAATCAAATCCTTGAAAAATAGGATTAGTGAACTGGAAACAGAAAATAGCTCTCTAAAAAATAAAATTGGCAAAATGGAAAAAAATTCCATAGAACAAAACAACAGAATTGGACAATTAGAAAAAGATATAAAAAAAGTGAGTGAAGAAAACACTTCACTGAAAATCCGAATTGAACAAATGGATTGAATGACTCGAGGAGACAACAAGAATCAGTCAAGCAAAACCAAAAAAATCAAACAATGGAGAAAAATGTGAAATACCTTCTTGGGAAAACAACAGACCTGGAAAATAGGTCTAGGTGAGACAATCTGAGAATTATTGGACTTCCAGAAAAATATGATGAAAAAAGAGCCTGGACACTATCTGCCAGGAAGTTATCAAAGAGAACTGCCCAGAAGTCATAGAAACAGAGGGTAAAATAGACATTGAAAGAATTCATCGATCATCTAATGAAAGGGATCCTAAAATCAAAACACCAAGAAATATAGTAGCCAAATGCCAGAACCCTCAAATGAAGAAAAAAAATAATCCAAGTGGCTAGAAAAACCCAATTCAAATATAGAGTAGCCACAATAAGGATCACCCAGGATCTCATAGCATCCACATTAAAAGATCGAAGGGCCTGGAATATGATATTCTGAAGGCTAAGGAACTCGGTATGCAACCAAAAATAACTAAATGAGCATCTTTTTCCAGGGAAGAAGATGGTCATTCAACAAAATAAGCGGATTTTCACCTATTTTTGATGAAAAAACCAGAACTTAACAAAAAGTTTGATCTACAAATATAGAATTCAAGAGAAATCTAAAAAGGTAAAAAGAAATCTTGGGAACTATATTTGTGCTGTAAAGGTATATAAAGAATACATGTATAGCTTCTTCTAGAAACTAGAAGTGGAAAGGATATTGCACCCAAAAAAGGGTAAAGTGGGGGTACTACATCTCACGAAGAGGCAAAGGAAACCTATTAAATCTGAGAGAAAGAATGGAGGGGGATTAATATAGTGGGTATCTTACTGCCATCAGAATTGGCTTTAAGAGAAAAAATTGTAGACATATTCAATTTATGGTGAAACTTCTCCCACCTCATTGAAAAGTGAGAAGGGAAAAGTAAAAAGGAAAGGAATAAGCTAAGCAGAAGGGAATATGGAAACTGTGAGGGAAAGGAGTAAGATAGGGGGAGGAACTCTAAGGTGAGGTGGGAGGGATACTAAAAAGGGAGGGCTGTGAGAAACAAGTGGTGCTCACAAGTTTAATACTGGGAAGTTGGAAAAGGAGGAAAGAAGGGAGAAAAGCATAAACAGGGGTTAACAAGATGGCAAGTAATACAGAATTGGTAATTTTAACCATAAATGTGAATAGGGTAAACTCCCCCATAAAGAGGAAGGGTTAGCAGAATGGATTAAAAGCTAGAATCCTACAATATGTTGTTTACAGGAAACACACCTGAAACAGGGAGATACATGCAGAGTAAAGGTAAAAGGTTGGAGCAAAATCTACTTTGCTTCAGCTGAAGTCAAAAAAGCAGGGGTAGTCATCCTGATCTCAGATCAAGCAAAAGCAAAAATTAATCTAATTAAGAGAGATAAGGAAGGGCACTATATCTTGCTAAAGGGTAGCATAGATAATGAAGCATTATCAATATTAAACATATATGCACAAAATGATGTAGCATCTAAATTCTTAAAAGGGAAATTAAGAGAGCTGAAAGAAGAAATAGACAGCAAAACTATAATAGTGGGAGATCTCAACCTTGTACTCTCAGAATTAGATAAATCAAACCACAAAATAAATAAGAAAGAAGTAAAAGAGGTAAATAGAATACTAGAAAAGTTAGATATGATAGATCTCTGGAGAAAATGAAATGGAGATGGAAAGGAATATACTTTCTTTTCAGCAGTTCATGGAACCTATACAAAAATAGACCATATATTAGGACATAAAAACCTCAAACTCAAATGCAGTAAGGCAGAAATAGTAAATGCATTCTTTTTAGACCACGATGCAATAAAAATTACATTCAACAAAAAGCCAAGGGAAAGTAGACCAAAAAATAATTGGAAACTAAATAATCTCACACTAAAGAATGATTGGGTGAAACAGCAAATCATAGACATAATTAATAACTTAACCCAAGAAAATGACAACAATGAGACATCATACCAAAATGTGTGGGATGCAGCCGAAGCGGTAATAAAGGGAAATTTCATGTCTCTAGAGACCTACTTGCATAAAATAGAGAAAGAGAAGCTCAATGAATTGGGCTTGAAACTAAAAATGCTAGAAAAGGAAGAAATTAAAAACCCCCAGTCAAACAATAAACTTGAAATTCTAAAAATAAAAGGAGAGATCAATAAAATTGAAAGTAAAAAAACTATTGAATTGATTAATAAAACTAAGAGTTGGTTCTATGAAAAAACCAACAAAATAGACAAACCCTTAATAAATCTGATTAAAAAAAGGAAAGAGGAAAATCAAATCATTAGTCTTAAAAATGAAAAGGGAGAACTCACCACAAACGAAGAGAAAATTAGAGCAATAATTAAGAATTACTTTGCCCAAATTTATAGCAACAAATTTGAGAACTTAAATGAAATGGAAGAATACCTTGAAAAATATAGCTTGCCCAGATTAACAGAGGAAGAAGTAAATATCCTTAACAATCCCATCTTAGAAAAAGAAATGGAACAAGCTATTAACCAACTCCCTAAGAAAAAATCCCCAGGACCAGATGGATTTACATGTGAATTCTACCAAACATTTAAAGAACAATTAACTCCAATGCTATATAAACTATTTGAAAAAGCAGGGATTGAAGGAGTCCTACCAAACTCTTTTTACGACACAGACATGGTACTGATACCCAAACCAGGTAGCTGAAACAGAGAAAGAAAATTATAGACCAATCTCCCTAATGAATATTGATGCTAAAATCTTAAACAAAATATTATCAAAAAGATTACAGAAAATCATCTCCAGGGTAATACACCATGACCAAGTAGGATTTATACTAGGAATGCAGGGCTGGTTCAATGTTAGGAAAACTATTAGCATAATTGACTATATCAATAACCAAACTAACAAAAACCACATGATCATCTTAATAGATGTAGAAAAAACATTTGATAAAATCCAACATCCATTCCTAATAAAAAACACTTGAGAGTATAGGAATAAATGGACTTTTTCTTAAAATAGTCAGGAGCATATATTTAAAACCATCAGTAAGCATCATATGCAATGGGGAAAAATTGGAACCTTTCCCAGTAAGATCTGGAATGAAGCAAGGTTGCCCACTGTCACCATTATTATTCAATACTGTATTAGAAACACTAGCCTCCGCAATAAGAGTCGAGAAAGAGATTAAAGGTATTAAAGTAGGCAATGAGGAAATCAAACTATTACTCTTTGCAGATGATATGATGGTATACTTAGAGAACCCCAGAGATTCTACTAAAAAGCTATTAGAAATATTTCATAACTTTAGTAAAGTTGTAGGATATAAAATAAATCCCTATAAATCCTCAGCATTTTTATACATCACCAACAAAATCCAATAGCAAGAGATACAAAGAGAAATTCCATTCAAAATAACTGTTGACAGCAGAAAATATTTGGGAATCTATCTACCAAAGAAAAGTCAGGAATTATATGAGCAAAATTACAAAAAACTTTCCACACAAATAAAGTCAGACTTAAATAATTGGAAAAATATTAAGTGATTTTGGATAGGCCGAGCAAATATAGATAATACTCCCTAAACTAATCTATTTATTTAGTACTATACCAATCAGACTTCCAAGAAAATATTTTAATGATCTAGAAAAAATAACAACAAAGTTCATATGGAATAATAAAAGGTCGAGAATCTCAAGGGAATTAATGAAAAAAAAATCAAATGAAAGTGGTCTAGCTGTACCTGATCTAAAACTATATTATAAAGCAGCAGTCACCAAAACCATTTGGTATTGGCTAAGAAATAGATTAGTTGATCCGTAGAACAGGTTAGGTTCACAAGACAGAATAGTCAACCATAGCAATCTAGTGTTTGACAAACCCAAAGATTCTAACTTTTGGGATAAGAATTCATTATTTGACAAAAAATGCTGGGATAACTGGAAATTAATATGGCAGAAATTAGGCATGGACCCACACTTAACACTGTATACCAAGATAAGATCAAAATGAGTCCATGATTTAGGCATAAATAACAAGATTATAAATAAATTAGAGGAACATAGGATAGTTTATCTTTCAGACCTGTGGAGAAGGAAGAAATTTGTGACCAAAGATGAACTAGAGACGATTATTGATCACAAAATAGAAAATTTTGATTACATCAAATTAAAAAGCTTCTGTACAAACAAAACTAATGCAAACAAGATTAGAAGGGAAGCAACAAACTGGGAAAACATCTTCACAGTTAAAGGTTCTGATAAAGGCCTCATTTCCAAAATATATAGAGAAATGACTCTAATTTATAAGAAACCAAGACATTCTCCAATTGATAAATGGTCAAAGGATATGAACAGACAATTTTCAGGTGATGAAATTGAAACTATTACTACTCATATGAAAGAATGTTCCAAATCATTATTAATCAGAGAAATGCAAATTAAGACAACTCTGAGATACCACTACACACCTGTCAGATTGGCTAAGATGACAGGAAAAAATAATGATGATTGTTGGAGGGGATGTGAGAAAACTGGGACACTGATGCATTGTTGGGGGAGTTGTGAATGTATCCAACCATTCTGGAGAGTAATCTGGAATTATGCCCCAAAAGTTATCAAACTGTGCATACCCTTTGACCCAGCAGTGGTACTACTGGGCTTATACCCCAAGGAGATACCAAAGAAGGGAAAGGGATGTGTATGTGCCCAAATGTTTGTGGCAGCCCTTTTTGTAGTGGCTAGAAACTGGAAAATGAATGAATGCCCATCAATTAGAGAATGGTTGGGTAAATTGTGGTATATGAATGTTATGGAATATTATTGTTCTGTAAGAAATGACCAGCAGGATGAATACAGAGAGGCTTGGAGAGACTTACATGAACTGATGCTAAGTGAAATGAGCAGAAGCAGGAGATCATTATATACTTTAACAACGATACTGTATGAAGATGTATTCTGATGGAAGTGGATTTCTTCAACAAAGAGATCTGACTCAGTTTCAATTGATCAATGATGGACAGAAGCATCTACACCCAAAGAAAGAACACTGGGAAATGAATGTAAACTGTTTGCATTTTTGTTTTTCTTCCCAGGTTATTTTTATCTTCTGAATCCAATTCTCCCTGTGCTACAAGAGAACTATTTGGTTCTGCACACATATATTGTATCTAAGATGTACTATGACATATTCAACATATATAGGTCTGCTTGCCATCTAGGGGAGGGGGTGGAGGGACAGAAGGGAAAAATCAAAACAGAAATGAGTGCAAGGGATAATGTTGTAAAAAATTATCCTGGCATGGGTTCTGTCAATAAAATGTTATTATAATTAAAAAAGACATTAAAAAATGAAATAAAGAATGAAAAGGTGCTCCAAGTCATTATTAATCAGAGAAATGAAAATTAAGACAACTTTGAGATACCACTACACACCTGTCAGATTGACTAGAATAACAGGGAAAGATAATATGGAATGTTGGAGGGGATGTGGGAAAACTGGGACACTGAGTCTTTGTTTGGTGGAATTGTGAATATATCCAGCCATTCTGAAGAGCAGTTTTGAACTATGCTCAAAAAGTTATCAAACTGTGTATACCTTTTCATCCAGCAGTGTTACTACTGGATTTATATCCCAAAGAGATTTTAAAGAAGGGAAAGGGGCCTGTATGTGCAAGAATGTTTGTGGCAGCCCTGTTTGTAGTGGCCAGAAACTGGAAAATGAGTGGATGCCCATCAATTGGATAATGGCTGAATAAATTGTGGTATATGGATATTATGGAATATTATTGTTTGGTAAGAAATGACCAACAGGATGAATACAGAGAGGCTTGGAGAGACTTACATGAACTGATGCTGAGTGAAATGAGCAGGACCAGAAGATCATTATATACTTCAACAATACTTTATAATGATCAATTCTCATGGACCTGGCCATCTTCAACAATGGGACCAAATCACTTCCAATAGAGCAGTAATGAATTGAACCAGCTACACTCAGTGAAAGAACTCTGGGAGATGATTATGAACCACTACATAGAATTCCCAATCCCTCTATTTTTGTCCATCTGCATTTTTGATTTCCTTCACAGCTACTATTTCAAAGTCCAATTCTTTTTGTACAGCAAAATAACTATATGGATATGAATACATATATTGTATTTAACTTATGCTTTAACATATTTAACATGTGTTGGTCAACCTGCCATCTGAGGGAGGGTTTGGGGGGAAGGAGGGGAAAAATTGGAACAAAAGGCTTTGCAATTGTCAATGCTGAAAAATTACCCATGCATATATCTTGTAAATAAAAAGCTATAATAAGAAAAAGAAATATTTCCATTAAAAATGAAATAAAGAGAAATATCTTTTAATCATTCTTTGCTAATATGTAACTGTGATAGAATATTGCAAACAAATGGATTTCAGATTATTACAAATTGGAATTCCAGTTTAGTAACAGAATAATCTTAAAGATTAAAAAAGAGAACACTACTTCTTTGGGCTTTGATGTCCTCACCTGCAAAATGAAGAGTTTAGACTAGGTGATCTCTTAGGTCCCTTGAATCTTTGATATTTTATGAGTGCCATTAAAACTCTGCATTCTCACTTTGATCAAGGAAGAGAAGAGCTTTTTATGCCTCAGAGAGAACAGCTCCAGACAGTGGTTTCCCAGAATTGCTCTGGTCTGAGGACTGTTTATGGCAGTCACACCAAACCAATCATCCAGGGAGACAGTCAAAGTAATAACTCAATCGTGATCATGTGAAAAGTCTTGGGTTTTGAGTTAATAATGTCCTTTTAGCAAGGCCCTTAAATCTTTTTAAAGAGATGTTCCTGTTGACATCACTACAGAGATCAATCCATCATCTGTATCTGTACAGCCCAGAATCTGTTGGTTGAATGAATGATTCAAGTTTAGCAATACCATTAGTCACCTTTTTCACCAGGCCAGTTCACCATACTATTATTCACCTATAGAAACTGTTGGAGTCTTATTGGTCATTTGTAAACAACACAACTGCTATTAGTTAAATAATTCAGGACCCAAAAGCATACTGTTAAAAAGTGATCTTTTATTTCTTCTTGAATTATCTAGGTTGTTTGTTGACATAATGTGAATTCAATGAAATTCATTGTTCCTTCCACTGGCATCCAGTAAAGTCACTTATTTTTTTGGTGAGGTAGTTGGGATTAAATAACTTTCCTTGGGTCACACACACAACATGAAATGTCTGAGGCCAGATTTGAACCCAGGTCCTCCTGACTCCAATTTCAATGCTCTATCCCTTCAGTCATCTAGCTGTTACAAGTCCATCTTTTACCCATTTGTTGACATCTTAAAAAAACATCTTAGTCAATTCTAATGATGATGGCTATGGCATTTTAATTTTGGTGTGGGGTAAGGCAGAAATGTATGGAAGAATCTTGATTATCTCATGAAATCAGTGCTTACATTCATATTGACTAAAATCTGCATTAATTTCTAACTAGGAGGTTGGTTGAAGTCTAGCATTGGTTTTCAAAAGTTAGAAGATGGCATCCAATCAAATTCTAGTCATTTCAATGCAATACAATTCAATTTAACAAGAATTCATGAAGCACTTTTCGTGTACAAAATTATATGAGGGATACAAGAAAGCAAAAGACCTAACATTTACTTATTTGCCATATTCAAGTATTCCCTTTTCTAGGTTCAATGTCTGGGTTCCTTCAAAGTCAATGTCTGTGTTCAAATCTTCATATGACTTGATTTTAATTATCTTTATCTAGAATTTACCTGATGATCAAAGTTCTTCATTAAGATATTTAATTTGACATGTAGAAAATGAATTTGAGTGTAAGTATTTAAGATAAAAAGACTAGATAGTAGGTCTATTAATAACCCAAATAAAAATATAACAGTGACCTGTAACAGAATGGTAGCAGTAGGTAGGTAAATCTGTAGAAAACAAATGGAAAATCTATTTTCCATGTTTATACATATGTATGTGTATATATATATATATATATATATATATATATATATATGTATGTATATACACATTTATATATGAGGTAAAATGACTGAATGGATTTAGTAATTGAAAAAAGGGAAGAGTAATGATAAGTTTGATATTATTAGCATAAGTGAATATGCATATAATATTTCTTTTAACAGAATAGGGAAATCAAGAGGAGGTTTTGTAGAAAAAAAGTTATAATTTTATACCTGTGCAATATTGGATATTATTCAATATAAATACTTAGAGATACAGTCATATAAAACAGGAAATATGTAGTGAGTATTTAGTTGAAAATGAGGATCTGGAATTTAAAAGAGTTCAAGATAGAAGCTATATGCTTGGAAATCATCAGTGTGAGTAAAGAGGGTAGCTTCCAGGCAGTAAGTGATAAATGGGTAAGATTCATTGAGTACAGAATTTATTTAAAAAATTTGTCAGCAAAAGGGAAGTTATAGATGGGATGATAGCTTGATGGGATGCCAGGATTAAATAAATAATTTTTTCCTTTCTTCCCTTCCTTCTTTCCTTCCTTCCATCCTTTCTTCTTCCCCTCCTTCTTTCTTTTCTTCCTTTTGTCCTTCTCTTCCTTCTTTCACTAGAGTCCAGAGTATATTTGTAGATAATGAAGAAACCACAGAAGAAAAGACTGAAGATGCATACAAGAGGGAGAATAATTCATTCATGAAATTTGGCAGGTAGTAAGATATAAATGGGATCAAAGTTTCCAATGAAGGCGTATCCATTGGTCAAAAACAATTTACTTCATCCTTTGGGGAAAAGAATAGAGAAAAATATCTGTGAGGAAGTTGGAGAACAGTTATGAAATTTGGAGGACGGGGCACTGAGATAGTATATATGTCAAATAAAGTAGGAGGCTGTGTCATCAACACAGAGTGAGGGCTTGGAAATGGGACATTGAAGAGGAAAAAAAACAGAGTTTCCAGCTGTTTCTGAGAAGGCAATAGAGAACTGATAAAATATAAATAAAGGGACTGCTGAGCTGCAATGATAGCCCAGTAATCCTTTTATGTATGAATTTTTATTGGATCTAATCTCCATAGTTTGCTTTCTTTTTTAAGTTTCTTTTTATAATGTCTTTTATTTTTGTATCACATTCTTTCTAAATATACCTCTCCTCCCTCTCTCCTTTTCTGGGAGCCATCCATTCAAATAAAGGCTAAAATTTAAAAAAGAAAGAAATAATTCAGCAATATATACAATATATCATAGCATTTAAAATATAATATATGCAATATTCCACACCCATAAATTGACACCATTGCAAATTAAAAAGGCAGGTGGTTTTTTTCAAGTTCCTTTCTAGGATCAAGTTTGTTCATTATAACCACATTCCTGTCAGTTGTTTTTATTATTATTATGTTTTGTGTTTATTGTTGTACTATTTTAAATGATTTCATTCTGTTTCAGTTCATGTAAATCTTCCTGGGACACATACATACACATACACACACAAACACACACACACACACACACACACACACACACACACGTCTGTTTCTAAATCCAAGAAGTCTAAGGTGCTTACCCTCTTCTCTCCACTAACATAGATCCTTTACAGGAATAATGTTTGGTCTTATAAAAGTTTTGTTACCCTATGGGGCCTATTCATTGTCCCATTTTCTAGCTCTTTTCTGTGACACTTGAGCCCATGAATTTACTTAAAACTTAGGTTTCCTTAATGACTAAGATCTTTTCAAAATAGGAGAAAATTCAAAGCTTTAACTTCATTCTTATAAAATGTCAGTTACACAGAAACCATCAAAGTAGGTGATAGTGAATAAACCCATATATGCAAGCTGATAAGAAACAGAAATCAGAGCACTGATTTCACAGAGTGAATTACAATCAGAGTGATTACAATATTGCAGACAATATACAGGGTAAATGATTTCTCCTACTGAGAACAAAATATTTCATCTTAAAAAAGATGTAGTCTAGGTCTCACCTAAGAAGTAATTTTCTGAAATTTTCAGTGTAAAAAGGTGGAAATAGGAACGTGTTCAAGTTGCCTGCTTCTCCACATCATCTTCCTTTCAATGTATATTTCTTTCTCTAGGAATTTCTTTTTTGAAAGAGTCCAGAATCTAATGTATCCTCTTTTAAAGATGGAAGGCTGCAGAAGTATTCCTTATCTCTTATGTTCTCAGAAACTAACTGTCATGGAGATAAAAAATATGAAGTAATCATTCGCTTCACTTATGTAATACTTAAGCTTGAGCACAAAGTTACATTTATTAATTCATTTGATTACCCATCTTTCTATTATCTGCTTATCTAATATGAATAATAAAAATAGCTAGTATTTATATTGTTTTGTAACTTGCAAAATATTTTACAAATGTTATCTCATTTTATCCTCACAAAAATACTTATAAATTAAGTACTATTATTATCTTTATTTTATAGATATGGAAATTAAAATTGAAAGGTATTAAACTGTTCATGCTGGGTCACATAGCTATTAAGTGACCAAAGTATAATATGAGCTTATGACTTCCTGACTCCAAGTCTAACATGCTATCCATATTACTTATGAAGCCTATAGAGCTGCCTGTAGTATTAATGAATTAATTTTTAAGGTTAAAATAGAAATTTATTTTTACCTTTCTGAATTTTCAAGATAATTATCCCAAATCTCTACTTTGCATTAGACATGGAGATAGCCTTTTTTGTTGCTCTTGGTATATTTCCTGTATTCAATAAACTATGTAATAATAGGACAAAATGAATATGAATATGACTCAGAATGTTTAGTCATTTACTCCTTGAACTATATTGCTGTTATTGTACACAACATTCTCTTGATTCTGCTCATTTTACTCATTAAGATATGGTTTTAGCTCTTGAAAGAATTCCATGATGAGTAGAGTATTTAGAAATGGAAGGCTTGCTCAGCTACAACTGTATAAGATATCCCACTTATTACCTCCTCTCTCATGAGTGAGGCTGGAGGAAATGTTGGCTTTAACACACTCATGAAATCTTCTCAGTTAATTTTCAAGGATGAAAGATTGTAGATTTTTGTAAAGAGCTCTGTAGTCTCTTAAGCTATTAGTGCTAGATCTTCTACTAACTTTTAACTGCCCCTGGTAAGCAGCCCATTTCATGTTCCTTTTAATACTAATATAAAGGCAAATTTTGTTTGTTTTACTGATGCTGAAAAGCTTTTTAATGTCTTCAGAAAGTACCACAAAATGCATTATAATAGATGGCTTAAATTATAAAGAATTTCCCAGGAAGGGAGAATATTCACAAATCTCTGGCAGTGACAGGAGAACTGGGTTAATCATCACTTTGGATTAATTATTGTTATATGATAGTGGTAATCCAGAATTGCTATGACTTCTTTTTCTCCCTAAATTTTTCTTTCTAACTTCTGACATCAACTGAGCTGCCTTGTTTGTGTTAGAATATGCAATGATTGAAAAGGAAGGGGAGATTTCATGTATTTTAGGAGTTGAACTAAGAGATTTGACATAACATAATATTATAGAAATTCAGATAGGATGTTTTATAATCCAAATAGCTTCTTAATATTTTAAGATATAATTATAGGAATATGTTAAATGGGCAACCATAAAGCAAGAAAGAAATGAAAAAGAAAAACCTAATGAAGCACAGGATGGGAAGGGATATGGTGATATTTTTGTAAATGTAAGTTTACAATTTAGTTACTTTGTGTGGCCAACTTCTAAAAGACAGAGGTCATGTTTCCATGAGCCACTCCATATCACAGCATTCCAAGCGGGGCCTAAACAAATAATAGCTGAAGATGATGCTATTTGTGCAAGATACTTGTGCATTACCTGAAAAAAATATTCCTCAACCTTAACTTGACCACTTCACCTCTCTCAGCTTCAGTGTTCTCACTGGTAAAATAGGTGTGAGAATCACTTTCTTATCTGCCTTACAGGAATGCTATGAAAAGCAATGAGCAAATGAATTTGAAAGGACTAAAATTTTATTTAATATTTCATTTTCAAAATTACTTGTAAAATAATTTTAACATTTTTTCAAATTTTGAGTTCTAAATTCTCTCCTTTCCCCTTCCACCTTATTGAGAAGGCAAGCAATTTGACATAGTTTATACTAATGTGTATTTTTGAAAAATACATTTCCATGAAAGTTATTTTGTGAAAGAAAACAAAAACAACAACAAGAAGCAAAAAGAAATTAAGAAAGCAAAGAAAAATTATTTTTTACCTTCATTCATTCAGAGTCCATTGGAAATGAATAGTACCTTTCATCATAAGTTCTCCAGAACTGTCTTGCATCATTGTAATGCTGAGAATAGCTAAATTAGTTATAGTAGATCATCATATAATATTGCTCGTACTATGTACAATCTTCACCCAGTTCTGCTCATGTCACTTTGCATCAGTTCATACAAGCCTTTCCAGGTTTTTTGTTTGTTTGTTTCTTTTGTTTAGTTTTGTTTTCTGAGAGTATCTTGGTCATTATTTCTTAAAGGATAATTATATTGTCACATCATATAAAACTTATTTAGCCATTCTCCAGTTGATGCTTCCCCCCAATTTCCAAAACTTTGCCAATACTAAAAGAATTGCTATAAATATTTTTGTACACATAGATCCTTTTTTTGAAAAAAAAAAAAAAGTCTTTTGAATATAGAAATAGTAGTGGCATTATTTGATCAAAGGATATTCATGTTTTTATAACCCTTTGGGCATAATTCTAAATTGCTTTCCAATATGGTAGTCAGTATACAAATTATACTGTATCCACATTATATACAGAGTACAATTAATACAGTATACAGAATCAGTGTTCAACTTGACCAGAAGTACATTAGTGTTTTAATTGCCCCACATCTTTGACAACACTTGTCATTTTCCTTTTCTGTCATATTAGACAATTTTACATGTGTGAGGTAGTAGCTAAAACTTGTTCTAATTTACATTTCTCTCATCAATAGTGATTTAGAACATTGTTTTTCATTTAGCTTTGTCTGAAAACTGCCTTTTCGTATCTTTTGACCATTCATCAATTGAGGAATGACTCTTATTCCTATACATTTGATTCAGTTTTCTATATGTTTGGCAAGTGAAATCTTTATTAAAAACACTATAAATTTTTTCACAGTAATAATTATCAACTAAGTATTGTCAAAATCCTATTTCCCCCTTTATTCCCTTCCCATCTCTCGGTCTCTTTGATCTTCGTCTATCTGTGTGTATGTTTGTGTGTGTGTTTGTGTGTGTGTGTGTGAAAGAGAGAGAGAGAGAGAGAGAGAGAGAGAGAGAGAGAGAGGGAGGGAGGAAGGAGGAAGGAGGAAGGAAGAGAGAAAAGAGATCTTTAATCTGATCTATCTCAAAAGTGTTTTATTTCTGACTTTAAATTTCCCCCAATTCTGCCCTCTTTTATCAAATCTCACTCTGTACTTTTATCTTATTCCCTTCTCTTCCTACTTTACTGTATGGTAAAATAGATTTCTATACCCAGTTGAATGTGTCTATTATTCCCTCTTTGAATGAATTCCATTGAGAGTAAGGCTCATATGCTCCTCTTGCCAGTTCCGCTATTTTCCCTTTTTTGTAAAAATCTCTTTCAGTCCTGATGTCAGATAATTAGTCCTATTCTATATTTTCCTTATCCCTTTTTCCAATAAATTATCTTTTCTCATCCCTAAATTTAATATTATTTTTAGATAATCATACAATTACATTTAACATACACCTCTATTTTCTGTCTATGTACAATCATTCTGATTGCCCTTATGCAATGAAAAAGTTTTAGGGAGTTATAAATATCATTTTCCCCATGCATCAAAATAATTTGTTTAACCATATAAAATCTCTTATGATTTCTCTCTCCTGTTTATATTTTTATGCTTCTTTTACATTTTGTATTTGAAAATCAAATTTTCTATTCAGATCTCTTTGCCAAAAGTTCTTGAAAATCCTTTATTTCATCAAATAATCATTTTACCTTTAAAGAATTACACTCAGTTTTGCTGGGTGGGTGATTTTTAGTTGTAATCCTAGCTCTTCTGCCCTTTGGAATAACAATGTCAAGCCCATCTGATCCTTTAGAAGCAACCAAATCTTGTGTAATTCTGAGTGTGGCTCTATGATATTCTTGGAGTACTTTTTCTTTGACTTAGGAGATCTGGAATTTGGCTATAATATTCCTAAGAATTTTTCTTCTGGGATCTTAAGAGGTGATTGATAGAATCTTTCCATTTCAATTTTACCTTCTGATTATAGAATATCAGGGTAGTTTTCCTTCATAATTCTTTTTTAAATGATACCTAGGTGTTTTTTAGATTTTTTATCATGACTTTCAGGTATTCCAATAATTCTTTTTTTTTATTTTATTTTTTTTTATTTAATAGCCTTTTATTTACAGGATATATACATGGATAACTTTACAGCATTAACAATTGCCAAACCTCTTGTTCCAATTTTTCACCTCTTATCCCCCCACCCCCTCCCCTAGATGGCAGGATGACCAGTAGATGTTAAATACATTAAAATATAAATTAGATACACAATAAGTATACCTAACCAAAACGTTATTTTGCTGTAGAAAAAGAATCAGACTCTGAAATATTGTACAATTAGCTTGTGAAGGAAATCAAAAATGCAGGTGGGCATAAATATAGGGATTGAATTCAATGTAATGGTTTTAGTCATCTCCCAGAGTTCTTTCTGGGCATAGCTAGTTCAGTTCATTACTGCTCCATTGGAAATGATTTGGTTGATCTCGTTGCTGAGGATGGCCTGATCCATCAGAACTGGTCATCATATAATATTGTTGTTGAAGTATATAATGATCTCCTGGTCCTGCTCATTTCACTCAGCATTAGTTCATGTAAGTCTCTCCAGGCCTTTCTGAAAGTATCCTGTTGGTCATTTCTTACAGAACAGTAATATTCCATAATTTTCATATACCACAATTTATTCAGCCATTCTCAACTGATGGACATCCATTCAGTTTCAGTTTTTAGCCACTACAAAAGGGCTGCCACAAACATTCGTGCACATACAGGTCCCTTTCCCTTCTTTATAATCTCTTTGGGATATAGTCCCAGTAGTAACACTGCTGGATCAAAGGGTATGCACAGTTTGATAACTTTTTGAGCATAGTTCCAAACTACTCTCCAAAATGGTTAGATTCGTTCACAACTCCACCAACAATGCATCAATGTCCCAGTTTTCCACATCCCTCAACAATCATCATTATTTTTTCCTGTCATCTTAGAATCTGACAGGTGTGTAGTGTATCTTAGAGTTGTCTTAATTTGCACTTCTCTGATTAATAATGACTTGGAGCATCTTTTCATATGACTAGAAATAGTTTCAATTTCTTCATCTGAGAATTGTCTGTTCTTATCACTTTGACCATTTTCAATTGGAGAATGGCGATTTTTATAAATTAGAGTTAATTCTCTATATATTTTGGAAATGAGGCCTTTATCAGAACCTTGACTGCAAACTATTTTCCAGTTTATTACTTCCTTCTAATCTTGTCTGCATTAGTTTGTTTGTACAAAAACTTTTCAGTTTTATAATCGAATTTTCGATTTTGTGATCAGTAATGATCTCTAGTTCTGCTTGGTCATAAAGACCTTCCCTTCCACAGGTCTGAGAGGTAAACTATCCTATGTTCCTCTAATTTATTAATAATTTCATTCTTTATGCCTAGGTCATGAACCCATTTTGACCTTATCTTGGTGTACGGCGATTAAGTATGGATCAATGCCTAGTTTCTGCCATATTAGTTTCCAATTTTCCCAGCAATTTTTATCAAACAGTAAGTTCTTATCCCAAAAGCTGGGATCTTTGGGTTTGTCAAAGACTAGGTTGCTATATTTGTTGACTGTTTTATCCCTTGAACCTAATCTATTCCACTGATCAACTCATCTATTCCTTAGCCAATAACAAATAGTTTTGGTAACTGCTGCTCTATAATATAATTTTAGATCTGGTACAGCTAAGCCATTATCATCTGATTTTTTTTTTCATTAATTCCCTTGAAATTCTTGACCTTTTGTTTTTCCATATGAACTTTGTTGTTATTTTTTCTTGGTCATTAAAATAGTTTTTGGAGTCTGATTGGTATAGCGCTAAATAAATAGATTAGTTTAGGTAATATTGTCATCTTTATTATATTTGCTCGCCCTATCCAAGAGCATTTAATATTTTCAATTGGTTAGATCAGACTTAATTTGTGTGAAAAGTGGTCTGTAATTTTGCTCATAAAGTTTCTGATTTTCCCTTGGCAGATAGATTCCTAAATATTTTATATTATCAGTAGTTACTTTAAATGGAATTTCTCTTTTAACTCTGACTGTTGGATTTTGTTAGTGATATATAAGAATGCTGATGACTTATGTGGGTTTATTTTATAACCAGCAACTTTGCTAAAGTTGTGGATTATTTCTAATAATTTTTTAGCAGAATCTCTAGGGTTCTCTAAGTATACCATCATGTCATCGGCAAAGAGTGATAATTTGGTTTCCTCATTTGCCTATTCTTATTCCTTTAATCTCTTTCTCAGCTCTTATTGCTATAGCTAGCGTTTCTAATACAATATTAAATAGTAACGGTGATAGTGGGCAACCTTGTTTCCTCAGATCTTATTGGGAATGGTTGCAGTTTGTCTCATTACATATGATGCTTACTGATGGTTTTAAATAGATGCTGCTGATTATTTAAGGAATAGTCCTTTTATTCCTATACTCTCAAGTGTTTTAATAGGAATGGATGTTGGATTTTATCAAATGCTTTTTCTGCATCTATGAGATGATCATATGGTTTTATTAATTTGGTTATTAACATGGCCAATTATATTGATAGTTTTCCTAATATTAGACCAGCCCTGCATTCCTGGTATAAATCCTACTTGATCATAGTGTATTATCTTGGAGATGATTTTCTGTAGTCTTTTTGCTAATATCTTATTTAAGATTTTAGCATCAATATTCATTAGGAGATTGGTCTATAATTTT
The DNA here is from genome assembly GCF_902635505.1 of Sarcophilus harrisii. NCBI lineage: Eukaryota > Metazoa > Chordata > Mammalia > Dasyuromorphia > Dasyuridae > Sarcophilus > Sarcophilus harrisii. The sequence goes on from NC_045429.1 coordinate 342,575,046, forward strand.
CTTTCTCTGTTTCAGCCTACCTGGTTTAGGTATCAGTACCATGTCTGTGTCATAGAAGGAATTTGGTGGACTCCTTCATTCCTATTTTATCAAATAATTTATATAGCATTGGGCCAATTGTTCTTTAAATGTTTGGTAAAATTCACATGTAAATCCATCTGGTCCTGGGATTTTTCTTAGGGAGTGTTTAATTGCCTGTTCTATTTCTTTTTCTGAAATGGGACTATTCAAGCAATTTACTTCCTCCTCTGTTAGTCTGGGAAGTCTGTATTTTTGGAGGTAGTCATCCATTTCACTTAGGTTATCAAATTTATTGGCATAAAGTTGAGCAAAATAACTCCTTATTATTTTTCTAATTTCCTCTTCATTGGTGGAAAGTTCTCCCTTTTCATTTTTAAGACTACTAATTTCATTTTCCTCCTCCTTTTCTAATCAGATTTAGCAGAGGCTTATCTATTTTATTGGCTTTTCATAGAACCAACTCTTAGTTTTATTAATTAGTTCAATAGTTTTTACTTTCAATATTTTAATTTCTCCTTTTAATTTTAGAATTTCCAATTTAGTATTTGATTGGGGGTTTTTAATTTGGTCTTTTTTAGTTTTTTTAGTTGCAAGCCCAATTCATTAAACTTTTCTTTCTCTGTTTTATTCAAGTAAGCCTCTAAGGGTATAAAATTCCCTCTTATTACCGCTTTGGCTGCATCCCACAAATTTTGGTATGATGTCTCATCATTGTCATTATCTTGAGTGAAATTATTAATTGTATCTATAATTTGCTGCTTCACCCAATCATTCTTTAAGATGAGATTGTTTAATTTCCAATTACTTTTTGGTCTATTTACCCCTAACTTTTTGTTGAATGTAGTTTTTATTGCATCATGATCGGAAAAGAAAGCATTTACTATTTCTGCTTTCTTGCATATAATTTTGAGGTCTTTATGTCCTAATATATGGTCAATTTTTGAACAGGTTCCATGAACTGCTGAAAAGAAAGTATATTCCCTTCTATCTCCTTCAATTTTCTCCAAGATCAACATACCTAATTTTTCTAATATTCTATTTACTTCTTTAATTTCTTTCTTATTTGTTTTGTGGTTTGGTTGTCTAATTCTAGATGCAAGGTTGAGATCTCCTACTATTACAGTTTTGTTGTCTATTTCTTCTTGGAACTCTCTTAACTTCTCCTTTAGGAAGTTGGATGCCATACCACTTGGTGCATATATGTTTAATATTGATATTGCTTCGTTGTTTATGCTACCCTTTAGCAGGATGTAGTTTCCTTCCTTATCTCTTTTAATTAGATCAATTTTTACTTTTGCTTGATCTGAGATAAGGATGGCTACCTCTTTTTGACTTCACCTGAAGCATAATAGATTTTACTCCAGCCTTTTACCTTTACTCTATATGTATCTCCCTGCTTTAAATGTGTTTCTTGTAAACAACATATTGTAGGGTTCTGACTTTTGATCCAGTTTGCTATCTGACTCCTCTTTAGGGGGGAGTTCATCCCATTCACATTTACGGTTAGAATTACTAAATCTGTGTTCCTCCATCTAATAACCCCAGATTGTGCTTTACTTATTCTTGCCTCCCCAACCCTCTTTCCCCTTTTCAAACTTATGTACCCCTCTTATATCACGATACTTATCCTCTTTATAATCCCTCCCTCCCCCTTTGAGTCTTTCCCCTTCTTTCCTTATTACTCTTTTTCTTTTCCCTTTTCCTCTCCCCCGTTTTTAATGAGGCAAGAGATTTTCTCTAAAACAAATGTCAATTATTTTCTTTGAGCCAACTCTGATGGGAGTAAGATTCACACAATGTTCCTCCCCTCTCTAAATTCCCTCAGATATGATAAGTTTCCTTAGCCTCTTTGTGGGATGTGGTTTCCCTCTTTTTATCCCTCCTTCCACCTTATTCTGCCATCATCCCTTTTCCATATCTACTTCCCTTTTTTATGTTATATCAGTACAATCAAATTATACATGTATTCTTTTGGTATATCCACAACAGAAATACAATTCTCAAGAGTTGTTTTTACCTTTTCTGCATCTCTTGATTTCTATGCTTGGAGATCAAATTTTTGTTTAGTTCTGGTTTTTCTTCAGAAACAAATGGAAATTCATTTGTTTCATTAAATGTCATCTTCTTCCCTGGAAGAAAATGCTCAAGCTTAGCTGGTAGTTTATTCTTAGCTGCATCTCAAGTTCTTGTGCCTTTCGGAATATCATATTCCAGGCCCTTCTTTCCTTTAATGTAAGAGACAGCCAGATCTTGGGTGATCCTTATTGTGGCACCTCGGTATTTAAATGGTTTTGGCTGCTTGTAAATTTTTCCTTAATCTGATAGTTTTGAAGTTTTGCCACAATATTCCTTGGGGTTTTATTTTAGGGTTTCTTTCAGAAGGTGTTCGATAGAATTCTTTCAATGCCTATTTACCTTCTGATTCTATTACATCTGGGCAATTCTCTTTGATGATTTCTTGTAAAATAGTATCTAGGCTCTTTTTTCATCATAGTTTTCAGAAAGTCCAATAATCCTCAGATTATCTCTCTAGATCTATTTTCAAGTCTGTCGTTTTGCAAGTAGATAATTCATGGTTTTCAGTTTGTCATTTTTGTTTTGGTTGACTGATTCTTGCTGTCTCAATGAATCATTAGTTTCTATTTGTTCAGTTCTAATTTTTAAAATTATTTTCTTCATTAGCTTTTTACTTCTTTCTGTATATGTCAATTGAGTTTTTGAATGTATTGTTTTGGTCTGTGGAATTTTTTCCATTTCACTAATTTTTTTTTAGTGATTATTTTCTTTTTCAATTCACAGATCCTACTTTCTTACGTGTTCTTTGTCTTTTCCAATTCATGGATCCTACTTTCTTGCAGGTTCTTTGTCTTTTCAATTCACAAATCCTACTTTCTAAGTAGATTCTTTATTTTTCAATTCACAATTCTTACTTTCCTGAGATTTTTTTTACTTTTTCAATTCATAATTTGTTTCCCTGCACTTCCTGGGAATTTTTAACTTTTCAATTCGTATTTCAGGAAGTTGTTGCTCTCTTGTAGCTTCTCTTTCCTTTCCCCATTTATCTTCTAACTCTCTTTTGAGACTTTTAATGGTCTCTTCTAGAGAGCATCATGTAAAGGAGGACAGTCTGATGCATTTTGCTGTTTGAGGTCTCTTCAGGTTTGCTGACCTGCTCTTTTCTGCATAGAAGCTGTCGAGTCGTTCTTTTCATCTTTTATTCATGTTTAAAGCCTTTAGGGTAGGTCTCCTAGGCAAAGGGGTTACCAGCTTCCTCTGCAGAGCAGGGAAGATGTAAACGGATTTCCGGCTCCGAGTATGGGAGTGCTCTGAGTGAGAGTTTTCCCTTCCCCCAACCGGAAGTGGGTTCAGCACTGGCCGAGCTATCAAACTGCTTAGTAGGGCTGAATGGGTTAGCGATTGCCCTCGGCTAGAGACTAAGGGGTGAAAGTGTCACTGCCCCAGGCCGGAGCCTCTCGTGGGACTGTGAGTATTAGCAGCTGACCACAGACCACAGACCGCAGACCGCAGACCGCCCGGAACTCTGCTCCAGTGTCTCTGCCCAATGCAAATTGGCCCTGGAAAAGCTCTATGGCCCCAAGCCGAGCTCCCCACTTTGCAGATTGGAGGCTAACCCGGGCTGCGTCCTCCTGCCGTGCAGGATCACAACTGCCCCAAGGAAAAGCCCCGTACTGCAGATTGGGGCTGTGCGCTTGTGCTGAGATCTGTGCCTTCACCCTCGGTTTGAGACTCTCCTCAGAACCTAAATTCTCTCCCAGTCTGCGCCGATCTCCCCCCTGGCCCCGGAACCAACCTTTTTTGGTGAGACTGCAGATTTTCTTCTGCCGGTGAGTTGTTCTACTTCTTATCTTTACGAATTGTAGCAGTCAAGACTATTTTTGAGGCTCGATATAATATTGATAAAGAGGGTAAGAGAAGAGCTTAGAAAGTCGCGTGTGTCTTCTCCGCCATCTTGGCTCTGCCCCTCTACTCCAATAATTCTTAAGTTATCTCTTCTGTATGTTTTCCAAGTCAATTATTTCTTTCAAAGAGGTATTTCACAGTCTTCAATATTGTTTCTTGTCTCTTGGTGTCTTGTAAAGTCATTAATTTTCACTTGCTCAATTCTAACTTTTAAGGAATATTTTCTTCATTGACAATTTTACCTTTTATTGATTTGTATAATTCTACTTTTTAAGAAGTTCTCTTCAATGAATTTTTGTATATCTTTTCCTATTTGGTTAAATTTGCTTTTCAAGTCACTTTATTATTCATTAACTTTTTGCACCTCTTTTATCATTTGCTCTATTCTGTTGTTGTTGCTTGTTTATTTAATTTAAAAAAACTATCTCTATATACTTACATACATCCACACACACACACACACACATCCATACACACACCCACACACATACACACATACACACACCACACACACACATATATATATATATATATATATATATATATATAGAGAGAGAGAGAGAGAGAGAGAGAGAGAGAGAGAAACATCTAAAACAATATTAAAGTGGCTGACATATAATGTAGATTTCTCTCTTGATTGAATCTTTTAAGTTTGACCTTGTCTAAGATCAGTGATTACTAGCCCTACATTTTTTGTAACAAATTCTACTCTTGGTCATTTTTATTTTGTTTGAGTACATCTTTTATTTCCTATATCTGCTAACTCTTCTACTTTAATTCTACTCTTTAACTTATCTTGCTAATATTTAAACTTCTCCTACTTATGCATCTCTCTCTTATCTTCTCCTTCTACCCTTTTCCTCCTCCTTTATCCCACTCCCAATATTCTAAACAGATTTCTATATCCCATCTTATCTCTATTCCCTTGCTCCTTATTTCTTTATAGATTTTGGAAGATGCCATATCTTGCATGGTACACACACACACACACACACACACACACCACATATATGAGTAGGCTTTCAGGGCTACTAGCTCTTCTCCTTCATCCATTGCCTCTGTGTAAGAAACTCTGCTCCTCATTCATATAGTATATTTACTAATTTAATCTTTTCCTAAATGGCTTTGCTTTTTAGCACTGTCCTAACCTTTCTTTTGAACTACTCAATTACTAATGTCAGTCTTAGATATATGGTTTACATTTCCACATATAAAACATAAAAAGTTTGTCCTTATTGAGTCCTTAGAAATTAGTCTTTGTTATTGGCCTTAATAAGTTAAATTTTCTCTGAAGTTCAAGTTTGTTTGAGACATTTTTTTTTAAATCTCAGAGTTTATTGAATGTCCATTTTTTTCCTGAAGTATTATACTTCATTTTGCTGGTTGTAATATTTTTGACTAGAGGCCTAGTTGTTTTGATTATCAATCTGTAATATTCTAGGGCTTGATTTTTTTATTATAGTTGCTGATAAATCCTAAGTCTAGTTCTAGCTCAAGAATACTTGAACTGTTTTTTTTGTTTCTTTGCTTTTTGCAAAAATTTTCTTTTTCATTCAGATTCAAAATTTAGCAGTGATGTTCCTATGTGTTTTCCTGGCAGGATCTCTTTGAGAGGAAAATCAGTAAATTGTTTCTATCTCTATGTTACCTTCTTGTTCTATCATTTTAGTACAATTTTTTATTTCTTTTATTATGTTATTAAGGTTCTTTTTTTAACATTCAGGTTGTCCAATAATTTTTATGTTTTCTCTTCTTGATCTGCTCTCCAGATCTCTTTCTTATATGATGTTTCACATTCTCTTCCATTTTTCATTCTTTATATTTTGTTTTGTTATTTCTTGATCTCTTATAGTTTCACTGGTTTCCCCTTACCATTTTCTAATTTTTAAAGGATCATGTTCTTCTTTAAGACTCTGGATCTCTTTTTATAATTGGTTGACTTTTCATAATCATTTTGTTGGATGGTTCTTATTTCTTTTTTCCCCTCAATTTCTCTCATTTGATTTTTAAAGTCTTTTTAAGTTCTTCTATCCATCCTTTTTAACGACAGGACCAAACAAGTTAAACCTAGGTCATGGAGTGTTTCTTCAAGGACTCTCTAATTGTCCAATCAATCCCCCTGTTTTGCCCCATCTCTTGTTTGTTTTCATTGGTCTACCAACAACCTAGAGGCACAATTTTGTTTTATTTGTGGGGGAAATCTGGTGAGTTTGGAATTTTCTGATCTGTTCTTCTATTTTTCCAGAATTCTCCCTTTTCTGTTTTTTTAAGGGTGTTATTACCTTTAGTATTTTTATGTGTTCCTCCTTTACCAAATTGTTAACTTATTTTTTCATGATTTTCTTTCATTACTCTTATTTCTCTTCCAAAATTTTCATCTAACTTGATAATGTAAAATACTCTTGGAATTATCCCATGGGTTGAGACCATCTTTTTCTGAAATGCAGGAATTTTGACTTTGTTTACTTTTTCTGAGTACATTTTTATCTTCCTAATGTCCTTCGTAATTTTCTGTTGTTAGAAGTGCTGTTGTTGCTATTGTTGTTTGCTCATTTCCCAGGCTCTTTCTTGATTTTTGACTCTATACTAGCGTGGGACTCTGCTTTCTAATGGAGGGTACACTGTCCCAAGCTTCAGTTTTTGTGCAGCTGGTTTCAAAGCCAATTCTGAGGACCTGTAAGTTTTTAGCTCTTCCAAAGTGGTATGATCTAGGGAGAGGTATCTTTACTCCTTTCCTGTCCTGTGCTCTGATTCGTGGGCAACCACAAGCACTCTTTTCAACCCTGGCACTGTGATCAGAGTCCTTGTTCTCCTGTAGCCACAAGTTCTGCTGTGCTAGTGTTCCTTCTTCCTCTGGTATTATGACCCAGGACTGTGACACAGATCTAAGTATAGACAATACTACGGAGTCCTGTCCCTCATGCCACAAAAGGATCCCTGTAAATTTCCTTTTGACCCATTGTCTGATCTCCTTACTACCTGTAGACTTAGAGGGCTGGAAACTACCATGTCATAGATTTAGCAGTCTAAAAGTCTGCTCTTGGTTTGCTGAGGTACTGGATAGACAAAGGTAGACTGTCTCTCCCCCTGGTGCAACAGACCTTTTTTGTTTCTAATTTGTCTTGCACTAGAAAATTGTTTCATTCCATCATTTGTGGGTTCTGGTGCTTTAGAATTTTTCAGAATCATTTTTCTAAAGTATTGGGAGAGTTTTGAAGGAGAGGAGTGTCCTGCCTTTAACATTTTTGCTCTGCCTCTTCTGAAAGGAGTTTTATAATTAAATAATTGTTTTATAAATGTGAAGCATAATTAATAATAGGCCTATTGATATTTAATTATAATATTTAATAATATGATATTTTAACTAAACACTTAGTCCTAATTATATTTAAACATTTAAGTACATTTTCCTTTGGGAGGATTGTTTGCTATGCTTAGTACATAAAGGACTATTCAGAATGTTCTTCTACGTCAAATAATAAACATAAGTCATTTATTATATAGAATTTTAAGAACAGAGTTAATAGATTCTAATATCTGCTGTTTTTCATCTCCCACAAACATGTAAAACTCTCACACATTTGACCTATAATAAAGTGAAAGGATTTTATTTTTTTCTTCCTCATTTAACTTGATTTATTTTGCTTTTAAATCACAGTTTTATTTAAAACTTCTTGCTTTGTGACCCTAGGCAAGTCACTTAACCCCAATTGCCTCAGTAAAAAAAAAAAAAAAAACAAATAAATAAATTAAATAAAAATAAAGTAAATAAAAATTATAGTTTGTTTTTCATTTTATACCCATTCCCTTTCCTATTCAATAAGTTTTTTTTTTTAGTAACAAGGATTGAATTTTTAAAAAAATAAGTAAAAGCAAACAATAAAACAAATACATTTGATAGGATATGTGCTATTCCATACCCCCAGGATTTAACTTCTGCAGTAAGTGGATAAGAAACTGTCCTCTGGCAAACTCTCCTCAGGCCCAAAGCTTGTTCATTATAAATAGAAAATTTTGGGGAGGGACAATTTTGTTCTTTTGTATTGTACTTTTGTGTATTATTGTCTTGGTTCTACTTACTTTATTCTGCACCAGCACATATAAACCTTTATATGCTTCTCTGAATTCTTTATATTGTTGTTATTTTTCATAGCGTGGCATAATGGATAGAGTACTCCTGAGTTCAAATATGGTCTCAGACATTTATGAGGTATGTGATCTTGTGCAAGTCACTTGTCCCTGTTTGCCCCAGTCTTCTCATCTGTCAAATGGTCTGGATACAGAAAAGACAAACCATTTCAGTATTTTTGTTAACAAAATTTAAAGGGTTCATGAAGAGTCAGACATGACTAAGAAACAACAAATATATTGCTTTCACAATTTTATGGAAAATAACAGATTTGCTTTAATTTTCATTATTTTCATGTAACTATTTATTTGGAACAATCTTTGATATAATTTTAACAGATTAAAATTTTCCTTTCAAGAAATGTTTGTTCATAGACTTCCAGCATTTATGCATTAAGGAATATGTTTTGTCACAGATATATTAATTCTTCATATATCTTAGGTAACAGATGCAAAGTGATATTTAAAGCTAAGATTTTTCTCCATTATATTTCTCTTTTTGTCTTAGCTTTTTCAGTTCCTTAAACTGAAATTATCTATTTTATCTTTTATTATTTCCTCTAATTTTGCCAAGTAAAATCAACAGTAATTTATTAAGCATTTACCAAAAGGCAGGCACTATGATGAGTTCTGGAGATCACAAATACAATAAAAAAGTGCCCTCACTGAACTTAATAGTAATGGAGAAAAATAATTGATAAAAGGGAACTGAAATGGAATGAGAAATGGTTATGATGGTGAACTTTGGAGAATGAAAAAATGGTTTCTCTGGATTATTCCTCAAAATGGACTTTCTGGAGGAAAATTTCCATACATAGAACAGGGCACCAAGTATATAAAGAGAAGTCTAAATGAATGAAAGCCTAGAGAATGAAAGAATATTAATCACTTGCTTAATTAAAAATTTCCCCCAAGTTCCCCTTCTCTCAAAATATAGATTTGAAATATATCTTCATTCATTTTTCTACATTTTAAATGACATTATCTTTTATAATTAAGTCCTGGAACCATTTGGAACTTATTGTAAGAGAGAGAGAGAGAGAGAGAGAGAGAGAGAAAATATATATATATATATATATATATATATATGTTGCTATGTTGCTTATTTCTTTGTATTATTGTATTATTTTCTTTAATTTTTTTGGAGGGGGGTAATGGAGGTAGGAGGTTGCCAAACTGATTTTCATATTTCTTGGGAGCTTTTAGAAGCAACGTTCTGCAATAGAAAGATTAGCTCCAGAGCTCAAGGTTTAAATCCTACTTCTGAAAATGACCACTTCTGTAGCTTGGGCAAATTATTATGTAACCTTGAGTCAGTTCATGATGAAAACATTAGAATTTATGTTGTTTTTGAGTGTTCTTCCAACTTAAAACTATGAACTTTTCATGTACAGAGAAAGAAACTGATATACTGAGCAGGAAAACAATTTGCCCAAGATCAAACACCTAAGTTCCATAGCCAGATAGCCCACACCTTTTTCCTTTTGGGCCCATGGTTCTTTCCACTATGATATGACACCTTTCTTAATATTTAAATCTATGAAAGCTAAATATAAGACTAGGGCAGTTCTAAGTTTTTCTGAAGTTAATTTTCTGCCAAGGCAAAGAGATTGGGGGATATAATCTCAGGAGGCTAATTAGAGTACCCCCAGAATTTTTATATACCTTCTTAGTCTTTGAAGCTGTCTTACCTGAAGATTGTACTTTGTGCAATTCTGTGGAGAGAAGATTATTCAAGCAAACCAAGCTAATTTCATGGTATCAATTTGGAAATTGCTGTAAAATTCCATTTTGATTTTTTTCTTCAGTAATAATCTAACAGGCCAGATCATGTGTTCCAACTGATTTCCACTAGCAGGTGTCTACTTTCCACTATGAAGACAATGTAAAAATGAGACTGGAAGGGGCACCCTACATAAATAGGATTTTAAAGCATTGCATTAAATACTGCCAAAGAAAATCACTTTTTGCATGTTCATAACAGTGTAAAGATAGAATAATAGCAGAAAGAATAAAGTGCAGAGAAAATAGCCAGTTATCTCACCTAGAACATTATTATTTGAATTCATAAAGAATAAAATTAACTTGATGATGAATTAACTGATAAATTCATTTTTGATTAATGCTTCAATATAGAATTAAAATGAAGGGACATTCCTATGAGAGAATCTATTTCTTGAGAAAATTTACTAGAATAGTGCAAATATATACTTGTTTGCTTTGACAAGACCTATTTTTTCTGTGTCACTACATAGGGAAGAATCATTGAGAGAACATGATCTTCTTAAAAAATAGTATTTTATTTGTCCAAATATATGCAAATATAGTTTATGTAAATTTATGTAAAACTTTGTATTCTAAATTTTTCTCCCTCCATCCCTTATCTCCCCTCTTCCTAAGACAGTGAGCAATCTGATATAAGTTAAATATATACAATCCTTTTAAACACATTTCCATAATTGTCAGGTTGTGCAAGAAAAATCATACAAGAAAGAAAGAAAAAAACACAATAAAGGGAAAAAAAGAAACAAAGAAAAAGGCGTAAATATTATGCTTCAATTCACATTCAGTCTCCATGCCTTTCTCTCTAGATATGATCTGGCATTTTCCATTCCATTCTATTGGAATTGCCTGGAATTGCGTTGCTGAGAAGAGCTAAGTCTATCACAGTTGATCATTGTAAAATCTTGTTGTTATTGTGTACAATGTTCTAATCAATGGGTATGCACAGTTTTATAGCCCTTTGGGAGTAATAACATGATGAAGCTGCAAAGAATTTTTGTTTGGGATTTTTAACCTTGTTTTTTGTTGTTGTTGTTGTTGTTGTTGTTGTTCAGTCAGTTTTAGTTATGCCCATCTCTTTATGATCTTATTTGGGGTTTTACTAAAGTGACTTTCCATTCCCTTCTCCAGATCATTTGATAGATCTGAAAAAAGAAATTGAGGCAAACAGATTGAGTGATTTTTGCAAGGTCACACAGCTCACTGTGCCATCTATCTACTATAAAAAAGGATAGAAACCACAAAAAAAAGTAAAATTTTGACAAATGAAGAAACTGAGGCACACAGAGTAAAAGGACTTGTTTAGAGTCACAGAGCCATTAAGTGCCTGAGGCAAAATTTGAACTTCAGTCTTCTTGATTTTAGGACCAGAATACTATCCACTGTGCCACCTACCTGCCTGTATACTTTGAGGTACTTAGCTATTTCAAAACTCTCATAGTTTGTAATTGGTACATGGAACAATATGGAGTTGAAAGGATTCCTTCTACCCATCTTTAATCACCACCTTGCAGTCATCATGTAACATGGTAAATGAATGGATAAAAAAAGAAATATTTTGATCATTGCCTTTAGACGTCTTCCTTATCTTTATGTTTGAAGTGACATCAGTTTTTGTCAGTGCTTGAAAATGTTGCCTTCATAACTATTCACAGTTTTTAGTTAAAACACATGCATATATTTGGGTTGTGGAAGCTGGCCAACTTGATCTAAGTCTGTATTTTATTCTTCTTCAGGTTTGGATATGGAAAAGGGGAATTCCTGTATAGTAAGTACGCTCTGGCCCCTGTTTCAGTATATAGAGTGCTGGCCCAGGAGACAAGAAGACCCAAGTTCAAACCTAACCTCAGATACTTTCTAGCTATGTGAACTTGGGCAAGTCACCCAACTTTAGTCTACATCAGTTTTCTCACCTTTAAAATGGGGATAATAGTAAATACTTCATAAAGTAGACCATAACACATTGATACTGATCAGAGTTTTCTTGGCAAAAAATACTGTAGTAGTTTGCTTTTTCTTTTTCAGAGGATTAATGCTAACCCAGGTTAAGTGACTTGCCTAGGGTCATTTACTAGTAAGTGTGTGAGACCCGTTTTGAATTCAGGTCTTCCTGACCTCAGACACAGTGTGATTATCACCTGAGTTTTCTAGCTTCTTCTATCCATCTCACACAGTAGACATTTAAGAAATGCTTATTACCTTCTCATTCTTTGCCCTCCTCATTACCCTAGACACAGGGTACTCTACATCTGTTCTTTAGGATACTTTCAGTACACTTGAGGAGTTTAGGATATTTCTTTTCTAATGCTTTCATCTCTATACCTGCCCAACTGTATTTTCCTCACTATTAGCCACCAGTGAGCAATTCACATCCTAGTTTCACTTAACATCAACTTGTATTTGCAGTAATAACTACTTAGAAAATTAGGGAAAAAATACAAATACCTCCTTTCATACCTCCTATTCTACCTAGTCATACACCTCCACCTAGCATATACTTCCTCTATCCCATTTTGGGGGAGTGGGTTTAGAATTATCATAATTTCTACATAGCATTGATCACACTAAGTATATATTCAAAAGTAGGGTCAATATTGCATGAGTTTTTTAGCAGCTACCGCTACTTGGGCTCTATTTCTCTTAGCATCAAGGTTGAGCTGACCACAAAACTTGATAGTAACTTAAATCTGGTTCTCTTGGACTCCTTAAGGCTAGTTTTCCTAATCTCTTGAAATTCATCAGGTCAGAGATTTCAGATTAATTTCATTTACTTAATAGAAAAGAACAAAAGTCAAAACCTAGATTTATAATCATGGGACCAAAATCAAACTAAGAGTGAGACCTAAAACCCTGGAAGAGGTCTGAGGCAAAGTATGACTTTTTGAATGTACTGCCACCCATTCTGATTCTGCTATTGCAGCCAAAGAGATGGGAAGCTACCAGAACATAAAACTAGTTAGAGACTGTCTACACGTTCCAAATTCTCTCTAAGTCACTTTCATGTTACAACATTGTGACTCTCCCTTAAGCAGGTTCCTTAGGTTCTTACATAGTAGTAAATGCACACAAGGAACTCTGCACATGTGACAATCCTCTGTTAACTGTTATAATGAATCCAAATGAAGCTATATCACTGCATTGGATTTAGCATTGGAAAATTAATATAATCCAGACTAGTTATCTAATCCAATTCTAATTTTACATAAGGGAATACAAAGTGACTATTTCACCCAAAATTCAAACATGAATCAATGGAAGAGCCAGAACTAAAATCAAAATATGCTAACTTCTGTTTTAGAATGCAACAAAAGACCCAACTGTCTTTAAATTAGCTTCACAACTGACCAGTTTCAATATAATCAGTATAATCTTCCAAATGCTTTAAATACATTTTGACTAGAATAGGGAACTGTTACCTGATAGTAGACACAATAAACTTCTTAAGTCATTTCCTTTATGAAACTATTATTTTCTTCCTGTCACAAATCAGAAAAGCAGGAATTAGAACTAGGTCATGGATCAAGTTAAGTTTTGATGAGATCAAGACAATTCTATTCCATACATGGATGATAGGCCTAAATTTCCAAGAGTCAGCATGAAGATGCTATGAGACTGAATACTTTGGAGTAATGCCAAAAGATTATAACTTGTTTCTGAAAGGAAGTGCTGGTGGTGGGGAGGGGGATAAAAACAAAAATATCAATGCCTCTTGTCACCACCTACACCATTTTCCTTTCATGTCATACTTCACTGAGTGTTTTGCCAATTCATTTCTCTTTCTGATTAGATCTTTATACACACATAAAAATCAAAACGTGTAAAAGGTTTTCTTTTTTTCAGAATGGAGAGAGACTTCAGAAGGGGACAGAGGAGACTTCTCTGATCATGACTTGGGGGCAAAACAGTAAAGATCTTCATTATAATGTATTTATTTATTTATAATATTCATACTGTTTCAAATGTTTCAATATACCGTCAGAAAAATTGATTGATAATTATTAAAATTGCATTTTCAAAGGAGCAGAAGGTTCATATGTGCTGGCTGTTTTTAGTTCATTATAATGAATGATAAATTTTTGGAATTTCAAGGTTTGAGATTTTGAATAATCAATCATGACGAATAGATGTCTTTCCATAAAGAAAAAAATTCCTTTAAATATTCTTGTGGAATTTTATTGCTTACTATTATACAATATGTAGCTTGCTGCTAAATATGATAGCTCAAAAACAATACAAATATGAAACTAATAAAGGAGAACCCTTTTGTATTTGATTAATTCCCAGCCAATTATCTTAATGAAATTATACGGGTTAATGATATAACCCTTAATGTAAATCAAGAGTTCCTTGATGTACACATCTGAAGTATATCAATGTTTTCCTATCTTGACATTTTGCTAATTGGTATCAGAGGTCAGAGCTATCTCCTCAGAAGGACAGATTTTTGCTGTCCCTTCTATAGTTTATGAGAGACAGTTATGAAATAGCTCGCCCTTTTCCAATTTCTTTTTTCATGATTTCTTCTCCTTGGTGTTTCAAACTAAAGGACATAAAAGGAGGCAAAAAAGAGGAGGTTTCTCCCTCTATTAATTCCACACAATATAAAACCGTGACGTTCAGGTAAGGATGAGTGTTGATTGAGTCATCTGATCAAATTACTCCCATTCCATTTACAGTAACTGTCCCCTGATACCTTTGTCACATCAAAACATATTTTGGTGAATCAATCAGAGGTGTGAACAAGAAAACCACAGTACTTCAACTGCTTGAATTGCTTGAGAGAATTTTCATGCCCTTCCAACTTTTTATTAAATCAGGAAGCCTGTTTAGAATAACAGATTCGAGTATCTAGAAATATAGTGATATAAATCTCTAACATGATCCTAAGAAGGATTTTTTAACAGAAGATAGCAAAAAAGTTCTCACCCTCTGATCAAAGAAGAATTTTTTTTTTTTGAAAATCAGAAGATTAAAGTATTTGGAACTATCATCACAATCCTAGCTATTTCCCAAGACAATATCATCTTTATCTTGACTGTGTAGAATAGATCAGAAGTAATAAGGAAAGGAAAATTCAAGACTTATAAATTTCCTAGCAACAAAGCTACTCCATACCTAAAGGAAATATGTTAATATTCCATAAAAGGGAGAAGAGCACTTCTAATAGCTTGAAGCTAGGAATTTCTCTTTTGTCAAATGTGATGATTAACCTTAAGCCTTTTTTTTTCCTTCTGGTGCATACTTATGGAAGAGTATATCAATGATTTTTGGTAGAATTTTTTGTACCAAATATTCTTATTATAATTTCTTAATAAAATATGCCTATTTAAAAGCTAATTAAATCTGGCTGACTGATTTATTACAACTGCTAATAAAGAGGGAAGCACACTGATAGGAACCTTGTGAATTACCTATAGAAAAAAAATGCACTCAGATACTTTTGATTATACTTAAAACCCAGAGAGGAGCTCAGGGAATCCAAATTACCACTGCTAGTAGGGATTGGAACAGTAAATTCAGAATCTTTGTTACACAAGTTAAGCCTGCTCCCTCTTCTAAGTCTTAAGAATAATCCTGATTTTGAGAATTGCTAAATTCTAGAATTCCAAAGACTTTGAAAGTTTCCAAACTTGGGTTTCTTTGTAAATACAAAGAAGTTTTATTTTTTTAAACAGCATATTTCTTTTTTTCTCCTCTTGTCCAATATATTATTTTCCCCGATTATATATTAACATTCTTTAAAAAAAACTTTGAACTCCAAATTATCGCCTTCATCCCCCCTCCATTTATTGAGATGGGAAACAATTTGACATAGGTTACACATGTTCAGTCATGCAAAACTTATTTCCATGTTAGTCATGTTGTGAAAGAAAACATATACACAGAAAACAAACAAGAAAACATTTAAAAGTAAGGAAAAATATACTTTGATTTGCATTAAGACTCCAACAGTTCTTTTACTGGAGATGGATAGCATTTTTCATTACAAGTCCTTCAGAATTGTATAGATTGTGTAGATCATTGTATTGCTGATAATAGCCATCATTCCCATTTAAATATCATATAATATGGCTGTTATGGCTTACAATATTCTCCTGGTTCTGCTCATTTCATTTTTCATCAGTTCATGTAAGTATTTCCAGATTTTTCTAAGAGCATTCTGTTTGTCATTTCTTATAGAAAAATAGTATTTCATAATAATCATATACAATTTCTTTAGTCATTCCCCAGTTGACATACAACCCCATTTTTCTCATTTTTACCACCACTAAAACAGCTGCTGTAAGTATTTTTGTATATATAGACCATCTTCCCTTTTGTTTTTTATATCTTTAGAATGCAGAATTATTGTTTCATTAACATAAACAAAATTATTGTTTCATATAACTATGTTATGCATAGTTATAGATCTTTGGGCATAAATTGCTCCATAGAGCAGTTGAATCAATATACTATTTCACCAACAATGCATTAATGTTTTAATTTTCCCAAATCTTCAAGATTTGTCTTATTCATTTTTTGTCATCTTAGACAATTTGATAGATGTGATATGATAGCTCAGCGTTGTTTTAATTTATATTTCTCTAAAGCAATAGTGGCTAAGAACATTCTTTTATATGACTATATATCTTTGATTTCTTCTTTGGGAAACTACCTTGTCATATCCATTGACTATCAATTGTGGAATGATTGTTTTTTGTATATTATGAAATATGATTATGAAATGAGTTCTTTGTGAGAGAAACTTACTATAATTTTTTCACATATATTATTTCTGAGTATTTTCCTTCATCCTTTTTCCCACCTGTTTATTGAATTCTCCTTTGACTCTCTCCCTCCTAAAAAGTGTCTCATTTTTACACCCCCCCCCCAAATCGGTCCTCTTTTCTGTCAGCTCTGTTCCTTTCCCTGACTCCCTTTCCCTCCTACTTTCTTTTATGGTAAAATAAATTTCTATATACACTGACTATGTATGTTTTTCCCTTTTGAAACAATTATGATAAGGGTAAGATTCTTGTTCTCCTCCTCAACTTCCCCATCTTCCCCTCCATTGTAAAATATTTTTCAGTGTTCCTTTATGTCAGATAATTTGGACAAAGCTACACCTTTTTCCCCCTTCCTCCAGTTCACTTTTCTTTCTCACCCCATAATTTTGTTTTTGCCAGATAATTACCTCTCAGATTCAATTCACATATGTGCTTTCTGTCTGGACTTTAAGCATAATCAAAAGTGTCTGAGTGCATCTTTTTCTACAGGTAATTCACAAGGTTCCTGTCAGTACACTTCCCTCTTTATTAGCAGTTATAATTAGTCAGCCAGATTTAATTAGCCTTTAAAAAGGCATATTTTATTAAAAAATTATAAGAAGAATATTTGGTACAAAAAATCCTACCAAAAACCATTGACATACTCTTCCATAAGTATGTACCAGAAGAAAAAAGGCTTAAAGTTAATCACCACATTTGACAAAAAAGAAATTCCTAGTTTCAAGCTATTGGAAGTGCTCTTCTCCCTTTTATGGAATATTAACATATTTCCTTTAGGTATGGAGTAGCTTTGTTGCTAGGAAATTTTTAAGTCTTGAATTTTCCTTTCCTCATTACTTCTGATCTATTCTCCACACTCAAGATAAAGATGATATTGTCTTGGAAAACAGCTAGCATTGTGATGATAATTCCAAATACTTTCATTTTCTGATTTTCAAAAAAAAAAAAAAAAATCCTTCTTTGATCAGAGGGTGAGAACATTTTTGCTATCCTCTGTTAAAAAAAAAATCCTTCTTAGGATCATGTTAGAGACTTCTATCACTAGGTTTCTAGATATTTGAATCTGTGTACAATGTTTTCATTGTTCTGTTCATTCCACATTGCATCAGTTCATACAAATCTTTGCCCGATTTGTTTTTTTCTGAAATCTGCCTTTTAGTTTTTTTTTTAATTGCACAATAGTATTCTACTACATTAATCACATACCACAACTTATACAGCCATCCTCCAATTGATGAACATCTCCTTAATTTCCAATATTTTGCCACTATAGAAAAGGACTACTATAAATATTTTTGCCCATGTATGTTCTTTCCCCCCTCTTATGATGTCTTTGGGATACAGACCTATTTCAGATTTTTTTGCAGTAAAATCCTAAAAGCCTGACAATACACTGAATGTTCATATTTATTTATCTCAGAATTATGTTTAACTTTGCTGAGTATGATGTTTTGGCTGCAGCTTCAGTTCTTATGCTCTGTGATATATGATCTTCCAAGATGTGTATTTTCTTAATGTAGCCACTGCTAGAGCTTGTATAATTCTATTTGTTGCCCTACCATATTTAAGTTGTATTTCCTGTTCATCCTTTTTTTCCTGCTGACTTGGGAATTTTTTAATTTGGCTATCATGTGCCAGAACATTTTCATCATAGGATCTCTTCCAGGTGTGATTATGAATTTTTTTTTCTATTTCTACTTTCCCTTTTTGTTCCCAATTTTGTTTAAATATTTCTTGTGTTATCATATTGAAATTCTTTTTTTTTTACTCTAGATTTTGGGTGATCCAATTAGTGTTATGTTTCCTCTTCTTGATCTCTTCTCCAGATCTGTTATTTTTTTTTCTTATGGGATATCTCACATTCTCTTCTATTTTTTCGTTCTTTATATTGTTCTATTATTTCTTTGCCTCTTATGATTTTGCTGGCTTTCCTTTACTCAATCCTAGTTTTTGAGAAGATCTCTTCCTTAATTTTCTCCACCTCCTTTTCCAGTTGTTTGACTTTCTTTTCACAAACTTCTTGTTTTTCTTGAATTGTTCTTATTTTTTAATTGTTCTTCAATTTTTTCATTTGATTTTTAGTCTTTTTGAGTTCTATTAATTATTTTTGGGCAGGTGACAATTTCATATTATTCCTTCTCTGAAAATGTACCCTGGTCTTCCCTATTCCTATAATAACTTTCTATGATAAGTTCTTTTTCCTTTCTTTGCTTATTAAAAAAAAATCACAGATTATTTGGTGTAATCATATATAATTCTGGGGTATGGGTACTGGTGCCTCTGATTTCAGGTTGTCTTTTAATTCTACCCCTCTGACCGAGAACCTGATACCAAAAAATCTACCCTCCTGTAAATGCCATGAGCATCAGTGTCCCACCTCACTGTTTCTGCATTCACCAGGACTATGAGGGTTCTTTCTTGCCCAGGGATGAATCTCAGCAGCACAGTGTAGCTTGGCAAACCTTATCAGCTATTGTTCCCTCAGTCTTCCCAGACTAAGAAATCTGACCCTTCACACTTTTTGGGAGGCGAAAGTTCTTGTGACTATTGTTGAGGCTACCTTTCAACTCAGCTAGCCCCAGTGCATGTCACTTGATGTTTTATTGGAGCTAGCCTAGAGGTATGTACACTTTATAAGGATCCAAATTCAGTCCTGATCCTGGTGTTTTTCTTTTAGACCTTCTCTAATTATCTCAGGAAGAACACTGTTCTATCTCAACTCTTGCTTATTTTTACAGTTCTATATTTACCATATTTTATCTTGTTTGTGGGAGAAATATGGAGAGCTTATAAATTTTCTGACCTACTGTGCCGTTTTCCCCATAATCATATCCCAGAAATAGTTGTTAAAGAATTAGTTTCTTCAGGGAACTTTTGTACTTCCTTTTCCATTTGATCAATTCTACTTTTCAAGGTATTTTCTTCATTGGATTTCCGTGTCCCTTTTACCATTTGGCTCATTCTTTTTTTTAAGGTGTTATTTTCTTCAATATTTTTATGCTTCCTTTTCCAAGCTGTTGACTGTTTTTTTTTTATGATATTCTTACATCATTCTCATTTATCTTCCTGATTTCCCCCTCTATCTCTCTTATTTGATTTTTGAAATCTTTTTTACGGTTTTCTATGGCCAGAGATAAGATTTTCTTTGAGGCTTTGGATGGAACAGCTTTTACTTCTTTGACTTCTGGGTTTGTGCTTTGATCTTTTGTGTCACCATAGTAATAATCTAAAGTCAGGATCTCTTTCTGATGTATGCTCATTTTTTCCAGCCTATTTCTTGACTTTTTTTGTTTTGCTAAAGTGGGATCCTAGAGTGGAGGCAGCACTGTTTTAGGTTTCAAGTTTTGTGTAGTTGTTTTAAAGATAATTCTGAGGACATATAAATTTTTGGTTCTTCCAAAGTAACATGATCTAGGGAGTAATGTGCCTGATTATCTGTGCTTTTGTCTATGAGTGACCAAAAGCACTCTTTTCCACCCTGAAACTATAATCAATATCCCAGCTCCCCTGTAGCCACAAGCTCAGATATGCTAGTGCTGGTTCTCATCCTGTGACTGAGACTTCAGACTGCAACCCAGATCCAATTATGGACAATACAATAGAGTCCTGTCCCTATTGCCAGCAAATGGATTCTTGTAATCTCCTTTTGACAAGTATCTGACTCTCTGACTCTCTTACTATCTACAGACTGAAAAATACTGAAACACCATTGCTCCTACTGAGTCAGTAGCTCCTGAGATTTACTGCTGGTTTGCTGGGATGCAGCCTGTACTGGACCAAACTTCACTCTCAACTCTATGCAATAGACTTTTCCTGCCAATTTTTTTTTTTTTGGCTGAACAAGTTTTCTTGGGCTGGAAAACTGTTTTACTCCATCCTTTTGTGGGTTCTGCTGCTTCAGAATGTGATTTCAGGCATTATTTAAAGGAGTTTCCCATACCCCAGTGGGGATTTGAGGAGAGTTAGATGAGTCTCAGCCTTTGCTGCAATCTTGGCTCTGTCCCAGTAGGTTTCTTATAAAGGAAAAGGATCCTCCACAGAGATTTCACATTTAACTTAAGGGCTAGACCTTAAATTTGGTCCTTGCCATGATACTACTAAGAGTAGGTAAATGACATACTGAATAATGTGCCAGGTCTGGAGTTAGGAAGACCTGAGTACAAATTCTCAAATACTTATAAACTGCATGATTATGAGCAAGTCAATTAGCCCTATTTGTCTCACTTTCCTCATCTGTAAAATGAACTGGAAAAGGAAATAGCAAATCACTCCAGCATCTCTCATAAGAAAATCTCCATTGGGGTCAACAACATGATACTATTAAGACTTTCTGTAATGTTTTAGTTGTGAGGCAAATGGAAAAGAGCTACTCACAATACCATAAAGTAATTTTACCTATTAGAATACAAACTTTTAACTTTGAGTCCATGGATCCCTTAAAGGAACTGCAGATAAATTTCAAGGGGCACTTGCACCTGGATAGGAAAAAAGCCTTAATAAATTGTTTTCCTTTGTAATACTAGGCATTTTATTTTATGGCTCTAAAAACATTATTCTAAGAAAAAGCCATAGACTATACCAGGCTGACAAAGGTTTCCATGACAAACCCCAAAATTTGAATCCCCTTTTTTAGGAAGAATGCAATTGGCTATTCAAATAATGTACATTCTATTTTAGTTTATCAATACATTCTTGGAAAACCAGAATTTTCTGTGGTGGAGGGGATTTTCAGATATCTGATATTATACCCTGAATGTAACATAATTTAGTATATGTGAGAATTAAAAATCCTGACCCCTTCTTTTGTCAGAGGAAAGATAAAAGCAATATATAAACTTTATTCAAATTTCAAAAAATTGTCCAAATTTTGTTAAAGGGTAAAAAGAACTGAAACAACAAATTGAAAAAACAACATTCTTTATTGTTGTCCTTATAATGCCAGTGGAATGGAAGCATATCCCCCGACACTTGAGCCATTATTGCTATGCTAATTCTATTTGAAAACATGGACTAAATATAGAAAAATTGTAATTTAATTTTGTTTGTTTGTTTTGCTGAGGCAATGGGAGTTAAGTGACTTGACCAGAGTCACACAGCTAGGAAGTGTTAAGTGTCTGAGATCAGATTTGAATTCAGGTGCTCCTGACTTCAAGGCTGGTGCTCTATATACTGCACCACCCGGCTGCCCCTCTAGTTTTTAAAATACTCACAATAGTGAGATGGAAGGTGTCCTTTCAATTGTTGTCTTTTCAATAAGAAAAAATAATGATTGCAGTCATCAATGTGGCTACATGGTTTTCCATGACCATCTTTTTAATACTGGTTCCACTGGAGAAGCTTAACCTTGAAAGCCTGTTTGATCAGAACCTTAAATCTCAGTTAGAGCAGCCCCTACATCAATTACTTTGTGGAGAGGCCTTGGACTCAAAGTGGATACATTTACTTTCCATCCTTGTGTTGAAGTCTTGGAAACTTCTAATACTTTAAAGTGAAACTAATTACTAGAAAACAGTGTTTAATCTCTCCTATTTGACTAGACCCTGCCACTCTCAAATTAAAGGGCTATTTAATTGATTACCCATTTAAGGACTGAAGTGGCTGGTTACAGCAATTCAAGTGGTGTGTTACCATTTATTGCTGCAGACCTTGGGGCTGTCTTACAATGTCCCATTTTACCCCAGATTTAGGGATTAGTATTGCTATAACACAAGAGTTGCCACCAACTTGGTGACATTGATTTTTTTCTTCCTTAGACTCCTACTATACCTGTGTCAGGTAGTTTTAGAGTTGTATTTATTGCTTATCTTCTTACTATATAAAGATTTCAGTAGACTTTCATCTGCCACTGACTATATTTTCTTTTGACCATTCACAATTACTGTTTTGAGAAAAAGCATAATGACAATATTGAAAAGAATGAACAGTAAGACTATCACTTGGTAGCTTCATCAAAACTAGAGGCATAGAAAGTAAGAAATGGTTTTGTCAGTGTAAGTTTCAGCACCTACCCACCAAACTGAATAACATATTTTGAAATATGTTGGTGAAAAGCCTGCCATGCAAAAAACCATTGTGCCTTGATCTAGTGTTGATACTAATCTAGGCTTTGGAGGATACATAATTAGAATTTTAATGCCTTAGGCAGAAGCATAAAAAGTACCACCAAATGACCCTTATAAAAGCCTCAGAACAAAACAAAGCTAGGAGGTCAACAATAAAGAAATGAATTGGGCAGGGCTAACTAGTAAGAAGCTTAACAGGACACAGATGCAAGGAAAGGAAGTACCATCTGGTCAGTTACTATTTTAACTAATTATTCTTGCTAATTAGATAAGCTTAGATTTTTATGCCTGCTATAGGAGTATGAGTGTCAGTGCCATATAAATTTTAGCACCACTGAGGCAGAGCCCTGATTTCCATATCTTTTGTAAAGCTCTTGTGACTTCCTCTTCCCAAGCTGTTATTTCCTTAATAAAGTGAGAATATTTATATCTTGTCATATTGGTGATGTAAAAGGGACTGGGAAAAGGCCATTTAGCCCACACCTAGAAGAGACCTTAGAGATGTTCTAGTCTTAGGACTCTTAACCTGTGGTCTATGAGCTTGTGATAGGTTTTGTTTGTTTGTATTTGCATAATTATTTTTCAGTATAATTATTGCACTGTGTAATACTACATTTTTTTTATTTTATGCATTTAAAAACAGTCTTCTGAGATGAGTTCTAAAGGCTTTTCTAGACCAAGAAAATGTTCTGTGAAATACAAAAAAGGAACTTTTATTCTAGTCCAACTACCTTTTTTTTTTACAGATGAAGAAAATGAAACTGAGAAATTAAGTAATTAAGAGAGATTGATTAAGATTAAGATCATAAAGAGAGTAAAGTGTTCCCAGCTTCCTGGACTTTAAATCAAATAAATGCCCTTTTACCTGTTCTGACACGTCCATAATATACCTTTTGCATATTCCATGGAGTGTGGAGATATAGGATATAGATATAAAAGATATAGATAGTCTTAAACCATTCTATTACTATTGCTCCTCTTCTTCCACCTTCAACAAATACCTATTAACTAAAGATTTCATTATTTACTCCAGTCCATGCAGTTTACTCAAATTGACATATCTCAATTTCAGTAAATAGCTTCCATAAGAGGTTCTCAACTCACACAGAAAAAAAAAAAAAAAAAAAAAAAAAAACCCAACAAACTCAAAAGAAAATTTTAAGAAAGAGAAACTCATCTAACTTAAATCAAGCACATTATATCCTGATGGGTAGATTAGGTTCTTCCCCACAACTCTTAAAGACCAAGCTTGGCCAGAATAAGAGAAAAAAAAAATTGAACATACACAAATCCCTCCCACCCAAAGAAACAAATAAAACCTAGGTATGGGTGACTCTATCCCCAGGTGATATTAGCAAAGATGACCAGTCTTCTTCTGTAAATTGGGACTAATAAAATAGAAAACCTGTTCTAAAGTTTAAAAACTTGAATTGATAAATGAAAAGAATATTAAATCTCAGCTAACAGAAGCCATTGAAATAATTGCTTCTCACAATAGTAATATATTTTTCCAAAGTGTTTTATGAATACTACCTCATTTGATCTTCACAATGACCCTTGGAATTAGATATTATTTTATGCCCCATTTACAGATAAAACAAATGAGGCAGTCAGAGATTAAGTGACTTGTATAGGATCACACATCTAACAAGTATTAAACACAGGATTTGACTTCAGGAGTAGCATGAAATTCATTTTTCTTCCTAGCCACCTTATTAAGAGCTAAATTAACAATAGCAGGTCTAATTTTGCCTCTTCTTCCAAGATATATTGACAAGATTGGTTATCTTTACTTGTAAAACTTTTTGTGAACATATCAATATCTATTTCACAGGCTCCCGTTTGAGATAAGGATCTATTCCTAGCATTAGTAGAAATCTGAAAATCCCATCAAGGGTTAAATATTAAGGACATAGTAAAAATGAAAGCCATTAAAATTTGTTTTGTCTTAGATCTTGCCTAACAGAAGAGAAAAGTTGAAGAGAAATGCCAGCCCATCCTTTGAATGGTAAAATTGCCATAACTGGTAATACAACTGGGAAGCCAGTGGAATTAGATGGCATTGCATTTTCATGGAGGTTTTAAAACAATTGAAATGGTAGCTTGTGCTACATTAAAGAAAAAAGGATGACATAAAAAAGGTGAACACAAAATTAAAGAATGTGTTTGGAGTGTTGGAGCTAAAAACTGAGAGCCAGAAGAGACTGCTCCTCTTCAGAAAGCATGTGATGACATTGCTGAGCTGCATGAAGAGACCGATTTTTTTTTTGTCCCTATCTTTCTAGCATTGTCCCTTCCTCCATCCCACAATCTCCCCTCCCCATTCCTTTCTGTTATTTTTCTCTTCCTAGTTCACTCCTTTTCAGGATCCAAACAGCCCCAAGCATAAACAAATTTATTTACTGGGTAAATGAAATAGAAGAACAGTTGAACTACATTTCTATAAGAGAAAGAAGAAGGTAGTTCCAAAGAGGGATATTTCTTACATACCCACCTCTGACTTCCCAATTCTAAATGACTTACCTGGAAGTGTCTTCTTCCACCTCATGTTTTAATAGATTTTTCTAACCTCTTTAATTACTTCAGCTCCTCAATATTAAAGAGTCAGCAGTAGAAGCTAGAAAGTTTTACTTCTCATAAGTATATCCATATAGAATAACCTTTCCCATCTTCACTGTTGTTCAAGAACCATTTGTTCAACCACTTTAGATTGTCAACAAGAGGACCATGATGGGTGTTTGGACTGATGCTACTAGGCTTTATGGGTATCTCCAAATGCCACCTGTTCCAGAATCCTTTCCAAAAGCAAGAACCATGAATGTTTTGGGAAGCCCGGACAGTGGACGCAGCTGCAAAGCTAGTGGGGACAGGTATTGCAGCCAAGACTAATAGCAATGACAATGTGAGGTCCTGATGCTAGAGATGGTTCCAATAGATGATGGCTGCTCCCTGCCTAATTCTTCATGTCCCATTGGGTGATATGGAAGCTGGCAATGTATATTGAAGTTCTAATCACTTGATATTATAATAACACCATGGTGTTAACTTCTGACATATGCCATATATTTGCTATTATTTTGTCTATTAGGTTGGACTAGCTGCCAAGCTAAGTTGGAAAATTCTTTCCAATATTTCCAACAAAGTGATTGTTTTCATCCTAATTCAATAAGATCCACTTACTGTGCCAGTGGTGACTTTGGACTTCAGGGTTTGGATTTATAAGACTCACCATTTTTAGAAAACAAGATCTGCTGGTAGACATGCTTACATTAGCAATTTAAAGGTTTATAAATTTGTCCTGGGTACTTGGAATTTATACTCATTATTATATGTTATCCTTGCCCTCAAGCCATCTTCAAATCTGAGGACAAAGGTAGGGACTGGAACTGTTATGTCACTGAAATTCTTAGGTGAAGAAATGTGTTCTATTTATGTAACAAGGTAATTTCTCTTTAATTTATACTCCTAAACAGTATAATATATATCACTTAGAAGTTATGCAGTATGCCCAGGGTCACACAGTTTGCAAGTTTTACAGTCAGGAATTGAATTCAGATCTTCATGGTAACAAGCCAATGTTTCTCTATCCACTACACTATAGCTACTTTTAATAGAAATTTTAAAAGAAATGATAATATGTTATCCATATATTTTATCTTTATGTATCTGTCTACATCTATATCTAACTAGGTATGTATATATATGGACAGACAGAGAGAGGAGAGAGAGAGAGAGAGAGAGAGAGAGAGAGAGAGAGAGAGATTTACTTCTAGCTGTAGACTATAGATGATTAGGTAGAATTGGGTTTGGATTATTTAAAATAATTTTTTACAAGAAATGTCTGAAGAGTATTATAAACAAAAACTAAATTCAAAAATCTTTTCCTTTTTAGAAAAAGCTTCCAAAAAAACCAATAAGAATTGGTTTGAATGTTATTTACATGGAGTCCTATGAATATAATATGTTTTAATATTTGATATCATTTCAACCTTACACAGCAAGGAAGGAAATGCAGCTCTTATCCCACTTTTGCAAACAGGGAAATTGTTTTAATGATGTTAAATGAATTCTTAAAGTTCATTAGCTACCCAAGATATCATTGTACAATACATTTGTTTTTGGTTTTTATATTTTAATTTTTTTTAATTTGCATTTTGAAAATATGTTTTATTTGCTTTAATCTGCCAATAGCTGCCCTTTCAGAATACTGAAATGTCGATCATCTCTATCGGGAACATCACCTCTCTACCCATTTTCAAGATTATCAAGACATAACAAAATGACTCTCAGGGCTTGTCTAATTGGACTCTGTATGATGCATAATAATGCTGCAGTTTAGAGAAGACACATATATCATCTCTGTATATCTTACATAAACAATTTATCCTTATTAAGTCCTTTATAATTATTTATTACACTTACCTTTTTATGGTTCTCTTCACTTTTGTGTTTGAACTTCAAATTTTCTGTGTCACTGGTCTTTCCATCAGAAAAGCTTGATAGCCATCTATATCATTGAAGACTTTTTTTTTTAACCATTGCTGGGTAAGTTATTCTTAGCTGTAACCCAATAAATATCTTTTGCTTCCTAGAATATCATATTCCATGTTTACCACTCCTTTATAGTTATGGCCACTAAATTATATATGATCTTTTTTGTGCCTCCTTAGTACTTGAAATATTTCTTTTTGACTGCAGTATTTTTTTTTTTTTGACTTGGGAACTTTGGATTTTGAATGTGATGTTTCAGGGTGTTTTCCTTTGGGAAATTTGCACAGTAATGACTAGCAAATTCTTTCTATTTCTACTTTACTGACTAGTTTTGAAAGTTTTGTACGATTTTCTTTTAAGAATTCTTAAAATTGGAGCAGCTAGGTGGCAGAGTGGATAGAGTACCAGCCCTGAAGTCAGAAGTTCAAATCTGATCTTAGACATTTAACGCTTCTTAGCTGTGTGAACCTGGGCAAATCATTTAACCCCAACTGCCTCAGCAAATATATATATATATATATATATATATATATATATATATATATATATATATATACATAAGCTTTTTTAAATGATATAATTTTTAGATAGTCCAATGAATCTTACATTTTCCCCCTTCTTGAGCTATCTCCTCATTCAATTTTTTCTTCAAAAATACTTTAGATTTTTTCTTTAATTTCTTCTTTTAATTTTATTTTAATGTTTTCTGTTGCCTCTTGGAGCATTTGTCTTCTTTTTGATTCCTTCTAATTTTCAGGGAATTTATTACTTAGGGAATCAAATGAAAAGCTTTCAAGATTCTTGAATTAAGCTATTAATTTGCTTTCCAATTCTTCCATATCTCATTTCTTTTCCAGTTTTTCATCAACTGTTCTAATTGTAAATACATACACATATGTGTATATATACATAAGTACATATATAGGTATATATTTGAAACTTTTAAACCCTTGCTTTCTGTCTTCTAGAAATTCTTGGTGACTTTGTGACCAAGTTGTTTTCTTCTCTGAGGCTTTGCTTGTAGATATTTGGAATTATTTTTCCTTTTAGGTTTGTTTCTTGAGCTTTCTTCCCCCTATAAATCTGTGAGTGGTTAAAGTCAAACAGAGCAAGTTAGAGGCAAAATAGTTTAAAAATCAAAAATATCTTTTCTGTTTTTCTTTTTTTCTAAATTCTTTCTGTTTAATTTCAAAGTGAGGGAAACAACTTTCAAACAAGGGCACATGTGCTAAGGCTCTGCCCCTAGTTGGAAGGGGAACCCACTGTACTATATAGCTAAGTATTTATGCCAATATTTATGACAGTGGCAACATAGTAAACTATAGTACTGACAATGAAAGACATCAGCAACAATTTGACAAGTTTAATTCATAGCAGGCCTTTAGGACTAGAAATGGGGTATAGGAGGTATACAGACAAGAGTATAAGCTCAGAGAACACCATATGCTAGTTAAAGAAATTCTGAGATTTTGCCATGACTGATAACACAAGAGGATGAGTCTAAAAGAGTGTTGTTCTGTCAAGCTTAGGGCATAGTCTGCTTGCAGGGTCTTAGCTCTAGAGAATAAGGGATTTTCTAATGTGGTGAGGTACTTCTTTTTGGTGATTCTTCCAGCCCATTCTTTACTGACATGATATGAGATTAGGTATGGGTTTTTTAGGCTGTCTTGGAGAAAGGTCTGGGATATACTTGTTACTTTCTTGGGAGTAATGCATATGTTTTGTTCTAGGATCTCAGTGACAGACTGAGAATATTTACAAGCTTCCAATGTTACCAAATAGTTTGAATCAGTCAAAGTCTGATTGCTCAACCCTTACTCTGAACTCGGCAAGTTTCTGACTGCTATTGACCTCTATCCCTATTGTCCAGATAGAAAGTTCTATTGGTTCTGAGAGGCAAAATTGCAGGGCCCCCTTGTGACTTCAATGCTTACCCTAGTTATTCCTTTGCAAGCTAGGCTAAATGCTAGACATGAAGCCCTGATATGCACTGAATATCTGAGCCACATCATTACTCCTACTGTTAGATCCTGAACTTTCTCTTTTCTCAGTATACTATCTTAGGTCTCCCTGCCTGGGAATGCCACCTCTATGTGAAAGTTCTCAGACTTCTCTATATTTGTGACCCAGAAGCAATTATTGAGTGGCAAAGCTGCTGTATATATACTTACCCATTTTGAATACCTTGGTATCATTCTGATGATGTCCCATAGTGGGTCTTACATTATTGTACAACCTCTTCCTTTGGAGTAGAGTTGATTCCCTTACAAGTCCTTAACCTGACCCATTTCAGAATGCGGCTACAGTCAACTCAACTTGAAACAATATGAAAACTCAAAGGAGATGTCAGAATCCTAGTGTTAACTCAATGGAATTGATACAATGCTTATTGGTTTGCACCTTAGAGCCAATCCTTACAAGGTGATAAGTTGCTAATACTGATAGACAATAAGGCTTGTGTTCACACCTTTGGAGAGCTCTTATAAACAAGAAGTATTTAAGTACTCATTGGAGTTCACACTTTTCCAAGATTTCAGGGTTTAATATGAGATATCTGAATTCACACCTCCCTTGAAGCTCTTAGGGCCAGAGAGCATGCGGGGAGATATCCCACAATCCCATTCTCGGAGAAGCAGCATAAATACAGCTCCAGTGAGCCACTCGAGAGTTTTTCCTTGGGAACATTTCCAGGGGTGGAGATTCAGCACTTTAGGAGATTAAGAGCCAGAAGCCCTCTCTGGGAGGCAAGAGAGATTCATTTCATCTTCCACCTTGGTGTTGGCTGGAGCCTGAAGAAAGCAGAGGCAGAAGCAAGGGACAAGCTGCAAGAGCTCTTGGAACTAAGCAGAGAGATAGGCCTTTGAGCTAACTAGGCTATATTGAAGGACACAATAAAAGATCTGAACTTTTATCAGCTGGCTGTGATTTGGGGTGATTATTTACTTGTAACTGAAAGTAAAGCTGCCTCCAGAAAACCTCCTTGAGAAATCTTCTCCCAGAGAAAACCATCTTATTATTATTTTAAAGAAGAAAAAACACAACACTTACCCATTTTGAATACCTTGATATCATTCTGATGATATCCCATAGTGGGTCTTACATTATTGTACAACCTCTACCTTTGGAGTAGAGTTGATTCCCTTATAAGTCCTTAGCCTGACCCATTTCCAGTTTCTACAGATCTTATCTATCTCCCAGTGATGACTGGGTGAGATAAATGAGTTATTATGACTGTTTTTCTGATTTCCCCATTAGGATTCAGTCTGTCACATTTTTAATATCTATTTAGAGTTTTTTTTTTTAATTTGGTTGGTTTTTGTTTCTTTTGTTTTGCTTTTTTTGGAAAATAACTTGCTGAACTGTTTTGTTTTTAAAACCACTCTATAATCTTTGTTCAACGACTTCCTCCCATACCTACCCCCTGCCAATGATTTTGAATGAGCCATTCAAATAATTAAATTCCGGCTTAGCTCATAGTGTTGCTTGTGTTCACACATGTATAGAATAGGAATGTAAATGTTTGGTCTCTAACTCTTGAGTGAAATCAATCAGTTAAAGCTATGTGAAAACAGCACCTGCAACAAACAAAACAAAACTACAACTTGCTGACTTTATATCTATGGAGCAGATCCAAATGAGCCATCCTATAAAAATAGAGAGTAGGTGCTTAGCATGTTTTTGCTCTACCAAATTGGATCTGGAATTAATTCTCATTTTCTTCCTAACATTTACAGATACTTCTAAATTTGAAATTATTTCTCCTATACAGGAATGAAAGCCATCACAGTTCTTGCTGCCTCAGCATTGTATTTTTTTTTTTCTATTTTTGAGAAGCTGTCTAGCTGTGTATAATATTAGATTTTCCACTTTCTGGGTGAAAGGATAGGAATGCAATACATAGGGAGAAAGGTACAAGAGTCCAAAGATTTAATAGAAACCCCTCTTAGGGAATCATGTGTCTGTATTTTAATGACAGATATTAGGTTATATATGTTAATGTAAAAGATTAGAGTTAAAGCAAGTGAGAATCCCGGACTCCACTCAGAGATTGAATTTCCACAGATCTGCTAATAAGCTTGCTGTCTCCTTTGAATGTATGCTCTCCACAATGTCCAATTTGAGTCTTTCTGTAAGTTCTGAATTGGGGGCTTACTCTCCTATGTTTCTAAGACTTTAAACTACTATAATTTTGACTGAGTTCCAATTCCCCAATGTTTATGGAGGAAAGCAAGGGTTGGAATTAGAGCTAGAAGAAATTTGAGATATCATGTAGTCCAGAATTTCATGACTTCTTAATAAGTAGTAGTTTCAGGCTTTTAACCTAGGTCTAAGATTCCAGATGCAATATCCTTTTTTCTATACTATTCCAACATATCAATAAATCCATCATCTCTCTGATAATATGAGGTCTAAGCTCCAGTGATGCAGCACATTATTCATGTATGCCTTTATATATATTTTCCCATAAAATTGTTACAGGAAGCCCAAATATTTTGTTGGGGAACCTTTTTTTAAAGTTTTCTTCAAATGACTAGGTTATACTGCCTATCTTTTTCTCTAACTACACAGGTGGGCCATTTTTCTACTTATACACTTTTTACAAAGGCATTCATTTGCTTTCATAGCATTTCTTTTTTTAAATTGAAGCCTTTTATTTGCAAAACATGCATGGATAATTTTTCCATGTTGATCTTGCATAGCCTTCTGTTCCAAATTTTCCCCTTCTTTCCCCTACCCGCTCCCTTAAAATGGCAAGTAGTATGTTAAAATATATGTTAAATCAAATATATGTAAACATATTTGTACAATTATCTTCCTGCAAAAAAGATCAGATTAAAAAGAAAAGAAAATGAGTAAAAAAACAAAATGGAAGTGAACAACAGAAAGAGTGAGAATGTTAGTATTCATACTCAGTTCCTGCAGGCCTTTCTGTGGGTGTAGATAGCTTTTTTTCATCAAAAGATCATTGAATTAGCCTTAATCATATTATTAATAATAACTGGTATTATACAACAATAATATTTCACAATATTCATGTACCACAATTTACCCAACCATTCTCCAATTGATAGACATCCATTCAATTTCCAGTTTCTAGCCACTACAAAAAAGGCTGCCACAAACATAGAGGTCCCTTTCCCTTCTTTAGTATTTCTTTAGGAGATAAGCCCAGTAATAACATTGCTGGATCAAAGGGTATGCACAGTTTGATAACTTTTGGGGCATAATTCCATATTGCTCTCCAGAATGATTGGATTCATTCACAACTCCACCAGCAATGCATCAGTGTCCCAGTTTTCCTGCATCCCTTCCAACGTTATTTTTTCCCTGTCTTTTTAACCAATCTGACAGGTATGTAATGGTATCTCAGAGTTGTCTTAATTTGCATTTCTCTGATCAATAGTGATTTGGAATACCCTTTCATATGAGTGGAAATAGTTTCATCATCTGAAAATTGTCTTTTCATATCCTTTGACCATTTATCAATTGGAAAATGGTTTGATTTCTTATAAATTAGAGTCAATTCTCTATATATTTTGGAAATGAGGCCTTTATCAGAACCCTTAACTGTAAAAATGTTTTTCCAGTTCATTGCTTCCCTTCTAATCTTGTTTGCATTAGTTTTGTTTGTAGAAAAGCTTTTTAACTTAATATAATTAAAATTTTCTATTTTGTGATCAATAGTGATCTTTAGTTCTTCTTTGGTCACAAATCCCTTCCTCCTCCATAAGGTGAGAAGTAAACTATCTTATGTTCCTCTAATTTATTCATAATTTCTTTCCTTATGCCTAAATCATGAACTAATTTTGATCTTATCTTGGTGTACAGTATTAAGTGTGAGTCCATGCCTACTTTCTGCCATAATAATTTCCAGTTTTCCCAGTAGCTTTTGTCAAATAGTGAATTTTTATCCCCAAAGTTGGGATCTTTGGGTTTCTCAAAAACTAGATTGCTATAGTCATTAACTATTTTGTCTTGTGAAGCTAACCTATTCCACTGATCAACTAGACTATTTCTTAGCCAATACTAAATGGTTTTGGTGACTACTGCTTTATAATATAGTTTTAGATCGGGTACAGCTAAATCACCTTCATTTGATTGTTTTTTTCATTAGTTCCCTTTAAATTCTTGACCTTTTGTTATTCCATATGAATTTTGTTGTTATTTTTTCTAAGTCATTAAAATAGTTTCTGGGGAGTCTGATTGGTATAGTACTAAATAAATAGATTAGTTTAGGTACTATTGTCAATTTTAGTATATTCACTCAGTCTATCACAGAGCCCTTAATATTTTTCCAAGTGTTTAAATCTAACTTTATTTGTGGGGAAAGTGTTTTGTAGTTTTGCTCATATAATTCCTGACTTTCCTTTGGCAGAAAGATTCCCAAATATTTTAGGCTATCAACAGTTATTTTAAATGGAATTTTTCTTTGTATCTCTTGCTGCTGGATTTTGTTAGTGATATGTAAAAATGTTGAGGATTTATGTGGGTTTATTTTGTATCCTGAAACTTTGATAAAGTTGTGGATTTTTTCTAATAGCTTTTTAGTAGAATCTCTGGGGTTCTCTAAGTATATCCTCATATCATCTGCAAAGAGGGATAATTTGGTTTCCTCATTACATACTCTAATTCCTTTAATCTGTTTCTCATCGCTTATTGCCAAAGTCAGCATTTCTAATACAATATTGAATAGTAATGGTGATAGTGGGCAACCTTGTTCCACTCCTGATTTTATTGGGAATGGATCCAATTTATCCCCATTACATATGCTTACTGATGGTTTTTAATAAATGCTCCTGATTATTTTAAGGAAAAAACCCATTTATTCCTAGTGTTTTTATTCTCAAGTGTTCTTATTAGAAATGGATGTTGGATTTTATCAAATGCTTTTTCTGCATATATTGAGATGATCATATTTTTTTAAATTTGGTTATTGATGTAGTCAATTATGCTAATAGTTTTCCTAATATTGAAATAGCCCTGCATTCCTGGGATAAATCCTACTTGATCATGGTGAATTATTCTGGGGATGGTTTTCCTGGGGAGGATACCCTGGGGGTAGTATTTTACTAATATTTTATTTAAGATTTTTGCATCAATGTTCATTAGGGACCAATTTGGTCTATCATTTTCTTTCTCTGTTTTCAACCTACCTGGTTTAGGTATATACCATGTCTATGTCATGAAAGAATTTGGTAGGACTCCTTAAATCTCAGTTTTTTCAAATAGTTTTCAAATAGTTTCAAATAGTTTCAAATAGTTTCAAATAGTTCAATAGTTCAAATAGTTTCAAATACTTCAAATAGAAGTAGTTTTCAAATAGTTTCAAATAGTAACTCCAACTCCAGCATTGGAGTTAATTGTTCTTTAAATGTTTGGTAGAATTCACATGTAAATCCATCTGGTCCTGGGGATTCTTTCTTAGGGAGTTTATCAATAGCTTGTTATATTTCTTTTTTTAAAAATGGGACTATTTAACCAATTTACTTTTTCCTCTGTTAATCTGGGCAAGCTATATTTTTGAAGGTATTCTTCCATTTCATTTAAGTTATAAAATTTATTGGCATAAAGCTGGGCAATGTAATTCCTAATTATTGCTCTAATTTCCTCTTCATTAGTGGTGAGTTCTCTCTTTTTCATTTTTAAGACTAACAATTTAATTTTCCTCTTTCCTTTTTTTAATTAAATTTACTAAGGGTTTGCCTATTTTGTTTTTATTTTTTTCATAAAACCAACTCTTAATTTTATTAATTAATTCAATAGTTTTTTTTTTACTTTCAATTTTATTGATCTCTCCTTTTATTTTTAGAATTTCAAATTTAGTGTTTGAATGGGGGTTTTTAATTTGTTCCTTTTTTAGCTTTTTTGTTCACAAGCCCAATTCATTGAACTTCTCTTTCTCTATTTTATGCAAGTAGGCCTATAGAAATATAAAATTTCTCATTATTACCACTTTGGCTGCATCCCACACATTTTGGTGTTACATCTCATTATTGTCATTTTCTTGAGTGAAAATATTAATTTTGTCTATGATTTGATGTTTCACCCAATCCATTCTTAGGATCAGATTATTTAGTTTCCAATTATTTTTGGTCTATTTTCCCCTGGATTTTTATTGAATTTTATAGAATGTAATTTTCATTGCATTGTGGTCTGAAATGGATGCATTTACTATTTCTGCCTTTCTGCATTTAGTTTGAGGTTTTTATGTCCTAATATATGGTCTGTTTTTGTATAGGTTCCATGAACTGCTGAGAAGAAAGTGTACTCCTTTCTGACTCCATTAAGTTTAGTTTTTGCTAAAGATCTATCATATCTAACTTTTCTAGTATTCTATTTCCTTCTACCTGTCCCCACCCATGAGCAAAAACTGACCTTTTTGGTGAATTTCAATGATACCTTCTGTTGGTAATGTATCTGTGGATTTTTTCAGTCAAGCACTAATTCCAAGGCCTTGTCATAAAAAAAAAAAGTATTCTGAGGGCAAGAAAGAACTTAGATAGATATCTGCGTCCTCTCTGCCATCTTGGCAGAAGTCCAAGTAGACCAATTTAGTCATAATTGACATTTTTTTTTTGGTATTAGCTCAGCCTACCCTTTAGCAAGTGGTATTTTTCCAATTGTTTAGATCTAAATTTTCATGAGAAATATTTTATAATTGTGTTGATAAAATTTGGGGGTTTATCTTGACAGGTAGATCTGCAAATGTTTTATTTTGTCTACAGAAATTTTAAATGATATTTCTTTTTCTATCTCTTGCTGATGAGTTTTGTTAGTAACATATAGAAACACTGGTGATTTCTGTGGAATTACTATATATCCTGAAACTTTGGTAAAGTTGTGAAATGTTTCCAATAGGTTTTTGAATGATTTTCTCCTATTCTCTAAGCACATAATCATATCTGGAAACAGTGATAGTTTTATTTCCTCATTGCCTTTTTAATTCCTTTAATTCTTTTTTTCTTTTCTAATTGCTAAAGCTAATATTTCTAATACAATATTGGATAATAGTAGTGATAATGGGCATCCTTGTTTCACTCCAATTTTATCAGGAATATGTATAGCTTCTCTCCATTACAAATAATGTTTGCTGTAGGTTTTAGATAGCTACTGCTTATTATAATAAGAAAAGTTCCCTTTATCCCTATACTCCTAATGTCTTTAATAGAAATGAGTGCTGTGTTTTGTCAAAGGGTTTTTCATTTTCTATTGAAATTATGACATGATTTCTATTGCTTTTTATTAATATGGTCAATTATGGTAAGAGTTTTCCTGATATTGAACCTGCCTTGCATTCTTGACATAAATCCCATTTGTGTCATAGAGTCCTATCTGCTGATAAGATGATGTAATCTCTTTGCTAATATTTTATTTAAAATTTTTGCATAAATATTTATTAGAGAGATTGGTTTATAATTTTCTTTCTCTGTTTTGAATCTTCCTGGTTTTGATATCATTACCATATTTGTGCCATAGAAGGAATTTGACAGTATCCATTTACCTATTTTTCCAAATAGTTTACATAGTATTAGAGTCACTTATTCTTCAAATCTTTTGTAGAATTCACTTGTAAATCCATCTGGCCCTGAAGATTTTTTCGTAGGAAGATCATTAATAATTTATTCAATTTCTTTTTCTGAAATTTGAATATTTAAGTAATTTATTTCTTCTTCTGTTAACCTGAGCAATTTATAATTTTGTAAATACCCATCCACTTCTATTAGATTATGAGACTTGCTACCATAGAGTTGGGGGAAATAGTTCCTAGTTGTTACTTTAATTTTTTGCCATTGGAGGTAAGTTCACTCTTTTCATTCTTGATGGTGCTTGATTTGGCTTTTTTCTTGCCTTTTTCTGATCAAATTAAACAAAAGTTTATTCATTTTGTTGTTTTGATTTTTTTTAAGAAAATCAACTCTTAATTTTATTTATTAATTCAATAGTTGTCTTAGTTTCTATTTTATTAATCTCTCCTTTGAGTTTCAGAATTTTTAATTTGATATTTAATTGGGGTTTTTTAATTTGTTTCATTCCCAGCTTTTTTATTTGCATGCCTAATTAACTGACCTCTTATTTCTCTATTTTATTCATGTAGCTATTTAGAAATATAAAATTTCCCCTAAAAACTGCTTTGTCTGCATCCCATAAGTTTTGGTATATTGGCTCATTATTGTCCTCTTGGATGAAATTGTGAGTTGTTTCTGTGATTTTTTTTTTGTTTGATTCATTCATTCTTTAGAATTAGATTATTTAATTTCCAATGGGTTTTTAGTCTATTTCCCTGGCCTTTTATTGAATATGATTTTTATTGCATTGTGCTCTGAAAAGGGAGCCTTTACTATTTCTTCTTTTTTACATTTGATTGCCAGGTTTTTATGCCCTAATATGTGGTCAATATTTGTGTTGTCGCCATGTCCTGCCCAGAAAAAAGTGTATTCCTTTCTATCCCTATTCATTTTTGTACAGAGGTCTATCATACCTAGGTTTTCTAGGATCCTATTAAGTTCCCTAGTTTCTTTCTTGTTTATTTTGTAGTTAGATTTTTCTGATTCTGAGAGGGGAAGGAAGAAGTTCCCCACTAGAATACTCTTTCTGTCTATTTCTTCCTATAACTGGCTTAAATTTTTCTCTAGGAGTTTGCCTGCTCTATCACCAGGTGCATACACATTTAGTATTATTACTATTTCATTATTATCAAGATGTACTTTCCTTCCTTATCTTTTTAATAAGATCTATTTTAACTTTTCCTTTATCTGAGATCACAATTGCTATTCCTGCTTTTTTTTTTACTTCACCTGAAGCATAATAAATTCTATACCAGCCTTTTACCTTAATTCTTTATGTGTCTCCCTGTGTCAAATGTGTTTCTTGTAAACAACATACTGTAGGATTCTGTTTTTTAATTCAGTCTACTATATGCTTTAATTTTCTGGGACACTTTATTTCATTCACATTCATAATTATAATTATCTATTCTGTATTTCTCTCCATCCTATTTTCTTCCCTGTCTCTACTTTTGTTCTCTTTCCACCCTGTCCTCAGTACTGTATTTTTTAACTCACTCTACCCACTACCTTATCGGCTTTCACCCCTCTCCCTTCTCTTATGTTTTTAGCCACTGCAACAATAACAACCTTACCTCCCATTATCCCTCTCCCTTCTCTTAGTAATATTTTTTTAATAATCCACTCCACCCAGTAATCTCTCTTCTATCACCCCTTTTCCCTTCTTTTACTTTTTCCCATTTCTGTATCTTTCTATCCTGCCTCTCCCTTTTCTTTTTATTCTCCTCCTACTTCTTTATAGCATTAAATAAATTTCTATAACTAATTTAATGGTTAAATTATTCCCTCTTAGAGCTAAAACAATGCTCATTCCCCTCCCTTCTTTATCTAAATTTTAGTAGATCTTTTGCACCTCTTCATATGAAATAATTTTCCTATTATACCTCCCCTTTCCTCTTTTTCCTACAGTAAAAGTACAAACTTTTTCCTACTCCTTAATGTCTTTTTCTTTGATGTCATCACATCAGTGTCCATTCATAACTTTACCCCTCCTTTGTCTAACCCAGTGACAGATACAACTCTCAAGGGCTATAAATATTGTCTTCCCATCTAGGGATGTAAGCGGTTTAATCTTTAAATAATATATATTTTCCCATATTTACTTTTCTATGCTTCTCTTTAGTACTGTGATTGTAGATTAAATTTTCTGTTTAGTTGTGTTTTTTTTTTCCCCAATAAAAAACGAAAGTCTCTTACTTCATTGAAGTCCTATTGCTTCCCCTGAAAGATGATGCTGAATCTTCCTGGGTAGTTAATTATTGGTTGTAATTCCAGCTCCTTTGCCTTCCAGAAAAATATATTCCAGGCCCTCTGATGCTTTATTGTAGAAGCTGCCAGATCCTGGGTGATCCTGACTGTTGCTCCTTGATTTTTGAATTGATTTGGTCTGGGAGCTTGCAGTATTTTTTCCTTGAGGTTGTAACATTGGAGTTCCACAACAATGTTCCTTGGGGTTCTCCTTGTGGGATCTCTTTCCAAAGTTGCTGGATGGATTCTTTCAGTCAGTATCCTCCCTTCTGTTTCTAGGATATTGGATATTTACCTTAATGATCTTTTGTAGAATGCTATCCAGGCTCTCCTTTTTGATCATGGCCTTCAGGGGAGGCCAATAATTTTTAAAATTGTCTCTTTTAGTTCTATTTTCCAGTTCAGCTATTTTTCCAATCAGGTATTTCACTTTTTCTTCCATTTTTTCATTCTGTTAATTTGTTTCACTGATTCTTACTGTCTCACAAAGTCATTAGCCTCCATTTGCCTGTTCTAGTTTTTAATGTGAGATTTTCTTCAGTTAGCTTTTGTAGCTCTTTTTTCATTTGGCTAATTCTACTGTTTAAGAATCTGTAATTGTAAGGAACTGAATAAAGTTAAATTGCTTATATTTCAGTAAGAGAGGCGAATACATGTTAATGCCTAAGAACTTATCACTAGTAAGGTAATTAGGAATCTCCATAGACAGAGGGCATAAATTTGAGTTGATTATATTGGAATAATCTCCCCCCCCAAAAAAAAAAGGATGAGGAAGAGAGATATACTAGGAGGAAGAAGAATATAGAATAAGGAAAATTTTCTCACATAAGAGAACACAAGGAAAAGATCTTTCATTCAGGAAGGGAAAATATACAGTAGGGTAGCAGGAAATTGTTGAACCTCTCATTAGAATTGATTCAAATATGGAAGACTTTCTATCTATCCATCCATTTATCTATCTAGCATCTACACATACACACACACACATACACACACACACACACACACACACACACACACACACATCTATCTTTCCCAATTGAGAAATTGGACGAGAAGGGAATAAAATATATGAGGGAGAGGGATTACAATGAGGGAAGCTGTGGTCAAAAGTAAAACAAACATTTGAAGCTGGATAGGATAAAAAGAAAGAAAGATAAACAGAAGAAAATAGTATGTAGGAAAATGAACATTTAATAAGCATAACTGTGAAATTGAATGAGACAAATTCACCTGTAAAATGAAGGCTAATGGCAGAATGGATTAGGAACCAGAATTCAACAATATGTTATTTATAAGAAACATATTTGATTCAGAAAGACATACACAGAGTTCAAATAAAGTATTGGAGCAGAATTTATTATTCTCCAGCTGAAGTTAAAAAAATCAGTGGTAATAATTATGATCTCAGCAAATGAAAAAAAAAAGAAAATATATATCATTAAAAGTGATAATTAGAGAAACTGTATTTTGCTTAAAGACACTATGAATAATGAAGTAGTATCAAAAAAAAAACTTTACAAGTTTCTCTGATAAAGCCCTCATTTCTCAAATATGTAAAAAACTGAGTAAAATTTATAAAAATGAAAATCATTCTCCAATTGATAAAGGGGTGAAAA
Source organism: Sarcophilus harrisii (assembly GCF_902635505.1). Lineage (NCBI taxonomy): Eukaryota > Metazoa > Chordata > Mammalia > Dasyuromorphia > Dasyuridae > Sarcophilus > Sarcophilus harrisii. The sequence continues at coordinate 342,615,650 of NC_045429.1, forward strand.
ATGCAATCTTTAGAAGAAGAAATAAAAGTTATCCTTAGTCATACTTTTACAAAGGAATTCCAAATCACTGTATATTAATGAAATGTAAATTAAAAGAATCTCAAGGCATCACCTCCTACCTATTAGAAATGACAAATGTTGGAAGGGATGAGGGTAATTAGTAATTAACTAATAAACTTTGGTGGAGTTATGAACTAGTTCAACCATTAAGAACAATATTAAACTATGCCTAAATGTTATAAAACTGTTCATGTTCTCTGATTCAACAATTCCACTACCCCAACAATTTGAGAGGGAAAGGAAAAACATTTATTTGGAAAACATATTTATGGCAACTGTTTTTGTGTTGGCAAAGACTTGAAAGTGAAGAGTTGCTTATCAAATGGGCAATGGGTAAAACAGTTGTGGCATATGTTTGTAATTTAATACTATTAAAAAATGACAAGGTGGTGATTTCAGGGGGAAAAAAACTCCCCCCAAAAAAACTTGAAAGAATTTTCAGGAGCCAAGATGGCAGACTAAGCATTAATTCACCATAATTCTTCCACTTTCACTACCAAACAACTATAAAATACCACCCCAAAACAAATTCTGGAGCAACAGAAAACCAGAAAAAAAAAATGGAGTAAAACACTCTCTTAGTGAAAAAAATTTGGAAAATTGGCAAGAAAGAGCTGGTTCACTTGGGTAAAAGGGGAACATAACCCAGAACTGGAAGTGTCCCAGCAAACCAGCAGCAAGCACCACCTTAGCAAACCTGCAAAAAATTCTAATTCCCAGTTCAGTGGATCAGGCAAACATTAACGCTAAGACCTTCCACATGACTCAGAATAGCCAGGGAAATGAGCAGACTCCATCCCAGAGAATTACCATGTGTTTTAGTATAGCCCAGGACAAACAGACTATATATTGGGACTAGATCAACATGTTCTTAAATGTAGTCCCAGGAAAAAGCAGGAAAAAAAAAATCACTCACCACAGAACATGCAAGACTTCAAAAGGAGGAGCTTGGTTCAGCTCCAGATGAACTTACAGATCCTTATGGCTTCCAGAAGCATCAAGAACTTTTACCCTGATCTCCTTAGTGCAACACCAGACATGAGAATTCCTTGTGGGACTTACGGGAAGATCAATGCAACACTAAGTAAACAGCCAGAGTCTACAACCTTTGGCAGAAGAAACCTGAGATAGTGCCACTTTCACTCCAGGATCAGAGATCAAATTAAAAAAAAAAAAAAAAAAAGAAAAGACCAAAAAATAGATGAGCTAACAACAACAAATAATCTCACCATAGAAAGTTATTATGATGACAGGGAATATCAAGACATAAACATAAAACATAAAAAGAGGACAAAAGTGTCAAAACATCTATTGGCAGAACCACAAAGAAAAGTGGGAAGGGATCTTAAGTCCAGAAAGAAATCATAAGGAGCTCAAAAAGGAGCTTAAAATCATATAAAAAAGAAGAAAAACTGGGAAAAGAAATAAAAAAATGATGCAAGAGAAGTAGGAAAAAAGTGTCAACAATTTAAAAAAGGAAAACAATTACTTAAAAAGTAGAAGTGGTCAAATAGAAAAGGAGATGTAAAATTCCAAGGAAGAAAACAATTCCTTAAAAAAGTACAGTATGTCAAATACAAAAGGAAGTACAAAAGCTAACTGAGAAAAATAACCATATAAAAGTTAGAACTGCCTGAGTGAAAGTTAGCTACTTTGGGCAACTAGGTGGCACAGTGCACCAGCCCTGAAGTCAGGAGGACTTGAGTTCAAATCTGGTCTCAGATGTGTGACTCTGGACAAGTCACTTAACCCCAATTGCCTCAGCAAAAAACAAAAGAAAGAAAGAAAGAAAGAAAAAGGAAAATTAGTTATTCTATGAAATATAAAGAATGAATCAAACAAATTGAAAAGAACAAAAAAAAGATTAAAAATATAAAATACTGCATTGGAAAAACAACAGACTTGGACAATAAATTTCAAAAAGACAATGTCCGAATCATTTGATTATCTGAAAGCCTTAATCAAAAGGAGAACCTGGACAATATCTTTCAAGAAATTATCAAGGAAGAACCAGCAGACAAAATATTCATTGAAAGAATTCACTGATCATCTCAAATAAGAAATCCCCAAATTAAAACACCAAGGAATTTTAAAGCCAAACTACAGAACTATCAGGTAAAAGGAAAAAAAAATATTTCATGCAGCCAGGATTATACAAGACTTAACAACTATAACATTAAGGGATCAGAGATCATGGGACATTATATTCCATAAAGCAAAGGATCTAAGAATATCACCAAGAATCACCTGCCCATGGAAATTAAACATAATAATTCAAGGAAAAAAAATAGTTAACTCACTGGAATAGAAAGATTTCAAGCTTCCATAAGGAGAATACCAGAATTGAATAAAAAATTTGATCTCTACTATTAAGACCTGAGAAAAGTCTAAAAAGGAACAAAGGAAAAAAGAAAACAAGTGACTAAATGGATCAGAAATACTTTCATTCTTGCATGGAAAAATGATACTTGTAATTCTTTTTGAAAAATGTATTACTAGCAAGGAACTTAAAATTGAATGGATGCCCATCATTTGGGAAATAGCTAAATAAGTTTTATGAATGTAATGTGAATAAGTATATGAATGTAATGGAATCTTATTGTTCTATAAGAAATGATAAGCAGGATGATTTCAGAAAAACCTGGAAAGACTTATATGAACTGATGCTGAATGAAGTGAGCAGAAGCAGGAGAACTCTATATACAGTAAAAGCAAGATGATCTGATGATCAACTGTGATGGGCTTGGCTTTTGTCAGGAATGTGATATTTCTAGAAATTCCAATCGACTTGGTATAAAAAATGCCATCTACATCCAGAGCTATAATTATGTAGACCGAATGTGGATCAAGCATAACATTTTCATTTTTTTGGCTTGATTTTGTTTCTTTGCTTTTTTCCTTTTCATGATTTTTTTTCTGATTTTGCTCTTCTTTTTCTTGCACAATATAAGAAATATGGAAATATATTTAAAAACATTGCACATATTTAACCTAAAAATATTTTACTAATATTACAGTTTGAGGGAAGACAAGCATATATACATATATATGTGTGTATATATACACACATTATATATATATATATATATATATATATATATATATAAAGAGAGAGAGAGAGAGAGTGTGTGTGTAGGGCCACATGGTGAATTTGACATAAACAAATTAAGGGATTAGAAAAAGTAGTACACTGCAGAAGAAACAGAGAGGTAGAATGAGATAAACTATTTCACAAGAAGAGGCAAGAAAAACCTAGGATAAAGAGGTCATAAAGAAGGGAAAGGGACTTGTATGTGCATGAATGTTTGTGGCAGCCCTCTTTGTAGTGGCTAGAAACTGGAAACTGAGTGGATGCCCATCAGTTGGAGAATGACTGAATAAATTGTGGTATATGAATATTATGGAATAGTATTGTTCTGTAAGAAATGACCAACAGGATGATTTCAGAAAGGCCTGGAGAGACTTACATGAACTGATGCTGAGTGAAATGAGCAGGACCAGGAGATCATTATATACTTCAACAACAATACTATATGATGACCAGTTCTGATGGACCAGGCCATCCTCAGCAACGAGATCAACCAAATCATTTCTAATGGAGCACTAATGAACTGAACTAGCTATGCCCAGAAAAAGAACTCTGGGAGATGACTAAAAACCATTACATTGAATTCCCAATCCCTATATTTATGCACACCTGCATTTTTGATTTCCTTCACAAGCTAATTGTACAATATTTCAGAGTCTGATTCTTTTTGTACAGCAAAATAATGGTTTGGTCATGTATACTTATTGTGTATCTAACTTATATTTTAATATATTTAACATCTACTGGTCATCCTGCCATCTGGGGGAGAGGGTGGGGATAAGAGGTGAAAAATTGGAACAAGAGGTTTGGCAATTGTTAATGCTGTAAAGTTACCCGTACATATAACCTGTAAATAAAAGGCTATAAAAAAAAAGAAAAGAAAAACCTATGATAGTGGAGGGAAAGATGAGGGGGTGGGTGAAAGGCATTGTTTGAATATTAGCACTGTCTCAAAGAGGGAATAATATACACAAACAGTTAAATAGAGAAATCTATCTTACCTAACAGAAGTAGGAAGGGAGGAAATTAAGTAAAGGGGAAGGGGTTGAAAGAAGAGAGGTCAGATTGGGGAGACAATAGAAAAAAGCAAAATACTGTCAACGAGGAAAGAGGTGAAAAGAGTTAGATGGAAAATAGGAGGTAGAAGGAAAAATAACATGGAAGGGTTTATACAATAAGCAATCATAACTGTAAATCTGAATAAGTTGAACTCTCCCATGAAACTGAAGTAACAGAGTGGATCAAAAACCAGAATCCCAAAATATATTGTTTACAAGAAATATGCTTGAAGTAGAGAGAAAAATACAAGTAAAGGTAAGGAGCTGGAACAGAATCTCTTATGTTTCACCTGAAGTTAAAAAAAAAATCAGAGGTAGGGGCAGCTAGTTGGCATAGTACATACAGTACCAGCCTTGAAGTCAGGAGGTCTTGAGTTCAAATGTGACCTCAGACACTTAACACCTCCTAGCTGTGTGACTCTAGGCAAGTCACTTAAGCTCAATTACCTCAGAGGGGGAAAAAAAACAAAAAACAAAAAAACAGGAGTAGCAATACTGATCTCAGATAAAGCAAAAGCAAAACCCAGACCTAATTAAAGGATTTAAGAAAGAAGTATGCCATAATCAAAGGTACCATAAATAATGAAGAAATATCAGTGCTAAGTATATATATATCAAGTGGTATATCATTCAAATTCTTAAAGGATAAATAAGTTACAGGTTCAGCAACAAGCAAGAGATAGAGAGCATCACAAAACATAAAATAGATAATTTGACTATAAAATTGAAAAGCTAGTATTTATGAGATTTTGATTTGTAAAACATTTCCTATATATTATCCATATAATTCATATGTTGATTCTCACAAAAAAAAAGCAAATAATGGAACTTACTGGCATATTCTTGACTGATGAATAATTGAATTGATGGATAACTGGATTTATCCTTGTAAACTAATTTGTAAAGGAGATTCTTGTATCAGATAAGGAATTAATCTAAATTATCTTTACAGGAATCCTAGCAGCTCCCACTTGGAAAAATAACTGCATAAACATGTTTTCCATTGATGTATGTAGACAATGAAAAAATTTGTGATTGAAAATGATGTTTATGCCATGAAGATATGTTGGGTCAAGAAAGATCTTAAGGTATATGTAAACTTTATTTTCTAGAATGACCTCACTATGGGGAGTTTTAGCTAAGTGAATGACCATGACTAGTACTCTATCAGAGTATGATGACATCACCTGTTAATTCTTTTTGTGAATGTTTCCTATCTGCTAATTTCCTGATTTTGTTCTAAGTAGAGGCTGCTCCTTGAATTTGGTCCTATTTCTCCTGAGTCACGTTATGTTTTCTCATTTTCCTATTTATCTCTATTATCTTCATGGATTTCCAACTTTGATTTGAGGACTGTTTAGAAGGTTACTATTTTGAATTGTAGAATGGGCATATGAACTGTTTTCTTTTCCCCTCTTCTTCTGAGATAGATTGATTCTTCTCCAATCTATTAATACACTGATTTCTAAATCTAACCTTTAATGTATATTGCAAACAAACTTCTCCTTCCCCAAGTGGATACAGGCATATCTCAGAAGGATTGAAATCTGTACAATTAACTTCTCCATATGTAATAGTGTCCTGGGGGAAAAAAAATAGCTCCTGAGGCATAAGTCTAAGTAACATTGATTTGCAAAATGTGGTCTTTGTCTCTCTGGTATCAAGCATAGTAATTTATGCACTTAAAGTAGATACTTAAAAATGTGTTGGCTATCCTCTTTTTAAAAAAAAAATAAGATCATGTTATGGAAATGCTTATTTTATTCCACTGATTAAAAATTAAATAAGTAAAAATTAAAAAGAAAATCATATGGATACAATTATCTATAGAGGAAGCAATGTGGAACCATGAGTCAGGAGACAAATTTTAGTTTTTCTGTGTCACTGTCTAATTGTGTATGAAACATGATCTCTTTACACCTCTAACTTTTTTTTGGTTAAAGTGAGAGGACTGGAGCAAATATTCTCCAAGATTTCTTTTAAATCTAGAATTCTCTGTCTCTGAAACTAATTTTTATCATGAAGGAATAACTCTTTTTACTATGGGAGTATACATGAGAATGAAAATTAAAACAGAAAGTTAGTGAATACATGGAATGAGAAGTAAAGCCAGGTGGTTCTGTCAGCTGGTTCAGGCTTTCTTTTATGCCAGACAATTTTGGAGACAAATGATTCTCTCTTACTGCATTTCTAACTGCCAACTATACAAAATCTTGCTGGCATCGCAAAATCAATATGAAAGGCATGTGGTATAATAAGAGAAAATACTGGCTTTGATACTAGGATATCTGAATTCTGTTTCTTTGTTTGAGGTTAACTAACTTTATCATCTCCAGGAAGTCACTCCAAGATTCCCTCCACCTCTGAAATTTTGTGATCCAAAACAAAACTTTTCATTTTCTTGCCTCATCTCCCTACCAACCATTTGTTAAAGATGTCACTCTTCTCTCAGGCAGGCACCCATCATAGAGACTCAAAAGTCATCTTTGTCAGCCTTCTCTTCCTTACCCCCCAAATCTAATCAATAAGCATTGTCTAGTGATTCCATTTTGCAGCATTTCTTAGCTCAACTATTCCATTCTTACTTTTTCTTTTCTATGATTGCTCATTAAACCTCTTTCTGTCTACTGCAATAGTCTCAACTTTTCTTTGGTCTTCAGTTTCTTAATTATTTTCATCTATTCAACATAAAATAAAATAAAAACTGTAAGAGTAATTTTCTTGAATAACTACTATAATTATATCATGTCCTATATCCAAAATCTTCATTGACTCTTAATCAGATAAAAATTTCTTAACTTAACATTCAAACTATTCCACAATATCGACTTAAGATACTTTTCTATAATAATTGTTCATTTACATATTTACTTACTTAATTTTTTTTAACATCCCAGAAATGTCTTAACCACAGATTTAATTTATTACTTCCCTACACAATGAATTCCAGTGTTTCAAACAGACAATTCTATTGTCTATAAGATTGAATATAATCTTTCTTAATCCCACCAGAAAGTACCTTTACATATTTACTTTACATTATTCTTTTACTGAATTCTCTGATCCAGCCTAACTGATTTTCTTTCTCTTCTTCATACATGACAGTCCATTTCTCATCTGTCTTTGGCCTGACTAAATTGTTTCCTAACCTCCAATACTTTCAATAACTTGTCTCTTTCAAAACTCATTTCCTGTGATATCTTCCACATGAAGCCTTTCCTGATTGCAACAGCGGCTAGGGTCTCCTCCCAATATCTTGCATTTATTTTGTATGTGTGTTTTGTTATAAGGATCAGGATTTGATTTATGTCACCACCACCACCCACCCCACTTATACACACAGACACACACACACAGTAAGGCCTCCAGAACATGACTGGCTATATATAGTTTTAAGGATTACAGCTGTGCTCCTACCAGGAATGGGGAACTTTTTTTTTTGTGCTGAGGGCTATTTAGACATATTTAATATCATTTGTGGGCCATACAAAAATGTCAACTTCTAGAATTCAAGTAGTGGAAAATTGTTGTACCTAGCTTTCAGCTATATGTGCAAAAGTTTTCATGTTCACTGATGGGATGTTCCTTACCCATGCAGAGGAAGTTGGATTTTTGTAATGCTTTTGATTGATTAGCCTTTTTACTATGCTTCTTTCAATACAAACTACTAGTAACTAAAATTAGTATAATTATATAGGATAGCATTCCTTCCTTTCCTAGTTTTATAATTTATATAATATTGCAAGTAATTGTTCTTTGAAGATTTAGTAGGATTGGATTGTAAATCCATCTGGTCCCTGGTTTCTCTTCCCATTGGAAAGTATGGCTTGTTCAATTTCTTTTTCTCTGAAAATGGATCATTTAACCTTTTTATTTCTTTTTCTGTGAGTCTGGAGAGTTTATATTTTTGTTAATATTTATCCATATCATTTAAGTTTCAACTTTATTGGCATATACTTGGCAAATTATTCTCTATTTCCTTCATTTCTTTCTCATATAATGTGAATTCTTTTCATTTTGTCTCAAAAAATAGCTAAGGAAAATATATATAGAATTGAGTAAAATTTATAAGAAACCAAGCCATTCTCCAACTGATAAACTGTCAAAGGATATGAATAGATAATTTTCAGATGACGAAATTAAAACCATTTCTAGTCATATGAAAAAATTCTCTAAATAATTATTGATCAGAGAAATGCAAATTAAGACAACTCTGAGGTACTATTATACATCTCTCAGATTGGTGAAGATGACTGGAAAAGATAATGATAAATATTGGAGGGGATGGGAAAATTGGGGCACTAAAACATTGTTGGTAAAGTTGTGAACTGATCTAATCATTCTTGAGAGCAATATAAAACTATGCCCAAAGGGCTATCAAACCAAAGGGCATATCCTTTGTTCCAGTAGTGTCTCTACTGGGTCTATATTCCAAAGAGATCATAAAAAAGGAAGAGGACACACATGTGGCAAAAAAGTTTGTAACAGCCCTTTTTGCAGTGGCAAAGAACTGGAAATTGAGTAGATACTCATCAGTTGGGGAATGGCTGAATAAGTTATGATATATGAATGTTATGAAATATGATTCTTCTATAAGAAATGATGAGCAGGAAAGGCCTGGAAAAGATTTACATGAACTGATGTTGAGTGAAATGAGTAGAGCAAAGAGAACATTGTACACAGCAACAAAAGATTATGCAATGATCAATTCTGATGGACCTGGCTCTTTTCAGCAATGAGGTGATTCAACCCAGTTTCAATAGACTTATGATAGAGAGAGTTGTCTGCATCCAGTTAGAAGACTGTGGGGACTGAATGTGGATCACAATACAGTGCTGTTTGCTTCATTTTTATTTTCTTTCTTGTTTTTTTTTTTCACTTTTTGATCAGATTTTTCTTGTGTGGCATTGATAATTATGGAAATATGCATAGAAGAATTGCACATGTTTAACATATATTGGATTACTTGATATTTGGGTAGGAAGTGATGGGAAGGGAGGAAGAAAAAATTGGAGACATAATGTTTTGCAAGATTGAATACTGAACTATGCATATATTTTGAAAATAAAAAAGGCTAAAAATGAATAAAAATAGCTAATTACCCTTATTCTTTTAAAAATTAATTTTATAATCTTTATTCTGATTAAACTCTTCTTTCACTTTCCTAATTTCCATTATGGTGTTTATTTAAAATTTTGGTTTATTATTTATCTTTGTTTACTTTTATTTTAACATGCATGCCCATTTCCTTGATTTCTAATTTCTTGGGTTAATGCAAGTGTGTAGAAATATAAGCTTTCTACTCAAATATGCCTTGTCTGCATCCCAAAAAATCTGGTAAGTTATCTCATTGTTGTCATTGTTTTTAAAGAAATTATCTACTGCATATATATATGTACTTTTCAACATTTATTTTTGTAATATTCTGATTTTCTTGTCTTCCTTTCCCTCCTCCCCAAAACAGCAGGCAGTCTGATAAGGATCATACATGTACAATCACATTAAGCATATTTCCACATTAGTCATGTTGTAAAAGAAGATTCAGAACACAAAAAAACTATGAGAAAGAAAAAAAAAAAGAAATGAAAATAGTATGAATCTATCTACATTAAGACTCCACAGTTTTTCCTCTGTATGTGGACAGAATTTTCCATTATGAATTCTTTGGATTTGTCTTGGATTATTTCATTGCTGGAAAGAGCTGCCTATTGTACACCATTGCACAATGTTGCTGTTACTGTGTACAATGTTCTGCTTCCACATAATTTACTCAATATCAGTTCATTTAAGTCTTTTCAGGATTTTCTGAAATCCGCCTTTTTTGGCTTTTTATATTTAAAAAACATGCATAGATAGTTTTTTTTTAATAATTATAACTTTTTATTGACAGTATATATGCCTGGGTAATTTTTCACAAAATTATCCCTTGCAGGCACTGCTATTCTGACTTTTCCCTTCTCTCCCTCCACCCCCTTCCCTAGAGGGCAAGCAGTTCTATACATGTTAAATATGTTATAGTATATTCTAGATACAGTATATGTGTGCAGAACCAAACAGTTCTCTTTTTGCATAGGAAGAATTGGAGTCAGAAGGTAAAAATAACCTGGGAAGAACAACAAAAATGCAAACAGTTTACACTCATTTCCCAGTGTTCCTTTTCTATATGTACCTAATTCTGTCCATCATTGATTAATTGGAACTCAATTAGTTCTTCTCTTTGTCGAAGATATCCAATTCCATCAGAATACGTCCTCATGCAATATTGTTATTGAAGTATATAATGATCTCATGGTTCTGCTCATTTCACTCAGAATCAGTTCATGTAAGTCTCTCCAAGCCTCTTTGTAATCATCCTGCTGGTCATTTCTTATAGAACAATAATATTCCATAACACTCATATACCACAATGTACCCAACCATTCCCCAATTGATGGGCATTCATTCATTTTCCAGTTTCTAGACACTACAAAAAGGGCTGCCACGAACATTTTGGCACATACAGGTCCTTTTCCCTTCCTTAGTATTTCTTTGGGATATAAACCCAGTAGTAGTACTGCTGGATCAAACGGTATGCACAGTTTGATAACTTTTTGGGCATAATTCCAGATTGCTCTTCGGAATGATTGGATTCATTCACAACTCCACCAACAATGCATCAATGTCCCAGTTTTCCCACATCCCCTCCAATATTCATCATTATTTTTTCCTGTCATCTTTGCCAATCTGAGACATGTGTAGTGGTATCTCAGAGTTGTCTTAATTTGCATTTCTCTGATCAATAGTGATTTGGAACACTCTTTCATGAGTGGAAATAGTATCAATTTCATCATCTGAAAATTGTCTGTTCATTTCCTTTGACCATTTATCAATTGGAGAATGGCTTGATTTCTTATAAATTAGAGTCAATTCTCTATATATTTTGGAAATGAGGACTTTAGCAGAAACTTTAACTGTGAAGATGTTTTCCCACTTTGTTGCTTCCCTTCTAATCTTGTTTGCATTAGTTTTGTTTGTACAAAGGCTTTTTAATTTGATGGAATCAAAATTTTCTATTTTGTGATCAAAAATGATCTCTAGCTCTTCTTTATTGACAAATCCTTTCCTTGTCCACAATTCTAAGAGGTAAACTATCCTATGTTCCTCTAATTTATTTATGATTTTGTTCTTTATGCCTAAATCATGGATCCATTGTGATCTTATCTTGGTATATGTTGTTAAGTGTGAGTCCATGCTTAATGACTGCCAAACTAATTTCCAGTTTTCACAACAATTTTTGTCAAATAATGAATTCTTATCCCCAAAGTTGGGATGTTTGGGTTTGTCAAACACTAGATTGCTATAGTTATTGACTATTTTGTCTTGTGAACCTAACCTATTCCACTGATCAGCCAATCTTTTTCTTAGTTAATACCAAATACTTTTGGTGACTGCTGCTTTATAATATAGTTTTAGATCAGGTACAGCTAGGCCATCTTCATTTGATTTTTTTTTCATTAATTCCCTTGAAATTCTCGACCTTTTGTTCTTCCATATGAATTTTGTTATTATTTTTTCTAGGTCATTAAAATAGTTTCTTGGAAGTCAGGTTATTATAGCACTAAACAAATACATTAGTTTAGGTAGTATTGTCATCTTTATTATATTTACTTGGTCTATCCAAGAGTACTTAATATTTTTACAATTATTTAAATCTGACTTTATTTGTGCGGAAAGTGTTTTGTAATTTTGCTCATATAATTCCTGACTTTCCTTTGGTAGATAGATTCCCAAATATTTTATGCTATGAATGGAATTTCTCTTTGTATCTCTTGCTGTTGGATTTTGTTAGTGATGTATAAAAATGCTGAGGATTTATGTGGATTTATTTTGTATCCTGAAACTTTGCTAAAGTTGTAGATTTTTTCTAATAGCTTTTTAGTAGAATCTCTGGGGTTCTCTAAGTATCTCATCATATCATCTGCAAAAAGTGATAATTTGGTTTCTTCATTATGTACTCTAATTCCTTTAATCTGTTTCTCAACTCTTATTGTCAAAGTCAGTATTTCTAATACATATTGAATAGTAATGGTGATAGTGGGCAACCTTGTTCCACTCCTGATTTTATTGGGAATGGTTCCAGTTTATCCTCATTACATATGCTTACTGATGGTTTTAAATAGATGGTCCTGACTATTTTAAGGGAAAGTCCATTTATTCCTATTCTCTCAAAATTTTTATTAGGAATGGATGTTGGATTTTATCAAATGCTTTTTCTGCATCTATTGAGATGATCATATGGTTTTTGTTAATCTGGTTATTGATATAGTCAATTATGTTAATAGTTTTCCTAACATTGAACCAGCCCTGCATTCCTGGTATAAATCCTACTTGGTTATGGTATATTATCCTAGGGATGATTTTCTGTAATATTTTTGCTAATATTTTTTTTAAGATTTTAGCATCAATATAAATTAGGGAGATTGGTCTATAATTTTCTTTCTCTGTTTTCAATCTATCTGGTTTAGGTATCAGTACATTGTCTGTGTCATTGAGAGAAAATACGCAGCTGTGTGCCTCCTCTCCGCCATCTTGGCCAGAAGTCCTCAGTACCAAATGGTTTTGATGACTGTTTCTCATAAGCATCAGCATCAGCATCAAAAGCAGTACTCCTCACTAAGGCCACCTTCACTTGTATTTTTTTTTTCATTAATTCCCTAGAAATTCTTGACCTTTTGTTCCACCAGTTGAACTTTGTTATTTCTTTTCTAACTTTATAAAATAATTTCTTGCAGTGTGATTGATATGGCACTGAATAAGTAGATTAATTTAGATAGAATTGTTACATTAGCTCAGACCTACTCATGAGCCCTTGATATTTTTCCTATTGATTAGATCTGACTTTATTTGTGTGGAAAATGTCTTGTAACCATGTTCATATAGTTCCTGACTTTGTCTTGGCAGATAGACCCCTAACATTTTATAATATCTATGGTAAATTTAAATGAAATTTTTCATTTTTCTTTGTATCTTTTGTTGCTGGTCTTTGTTGGTAACATATAGAAATGCTGATGATTTCTATGGATTTATTTTGTATATTGCCTTTTTTGTTTCAACTTAAGCATAATAGATTCTGCTCCAGTCTTTTACCTTTTCTCTGTATGTATCACTCTGCTTTAAATGTGTTGCCTGTAAACAAAATATTGTAGGATTCTGGCTTTTAATCCAGTCTGCTATCTGCTTCTCCTTTAAGGGAGAGTTTTTTTTACAGAACTAAATAAAATAATAATAAAGTTATCTGGAAGAACAAACTATCAAGAATTTCAAGGAATTAATGAAAAAAATGTAAATAAAGGTGACCTACCTATACCAGATATAAAACTATATTATAAAGCAGTGATCATAAAAACCATTTGGTACTGTCTAAGAAATAGAATAGTCAATCAGTGAAATACATTAGTTTCATAGGGCAAAATAGTCAATGACTATAATAATCTAGTTTTTGAGAAACCCAAAGACTTCAGCTTCTGGGAGAAGAACGCACTATTTGATAAAAACTGCTGGGAAAATTGGAAATTATTATGCCAGAAACTAGGAATTGACCCACATCTAACATCCTATAGCAAGTTAAGGACGAAATGGCTTCATGATTTAGACTTAAAAAGTGATACTATAAGCAAATTAGAATAATAAAATATATTCTACTTCTTAGATTTGTGAAGAAGGAAGGAATTTGTGGCCAAAGAAGAACTAGAGTACATTACAGAATGCAAAATGGATAATTTTGATTATATTAAGTTAAAAACATACAAACAAAACCAATTCAGACAAGATTAGTAAAGAGGAAATAAACTGAGTGGGGCGGGATTATGTTCAATGGTCTTGATAAAGGGCTCATTTCTAAAATGTATAGAAAATTATTTCAAATGTATAAGAATGTCAGACATTGGGGGTGGAGCCAAGATGGAGGAGAAGGCACATGCGACTTTCTAAGCTCTTCTCTTACCCTCTTTATCAATATGATATCGAGCCTTAAAAAGAGTCTTGACTGCTACAATTCATAAAGATAAGAAGTATAACAACTCACCAGCCCAAGAAAATCTGCAGTCTCGCCAAAAAAGGTTTGTACCAGGGCTAGGGGGGAGATCAGCATAGACTGGGAGAGAAATTAGGTTCCGAGGAGAGCCCCAAACCGAAAGTGAAAGTACAGATCTCAGCACAAGCTCACTGCCACAACCCACATTACGGGGCTTTTCCTTGGGGCAGTTGTGAACCTGCATGGCAGGAGGTCACAGCCCAGGTTGGCCTCTAATCTGCTCAGTGTGGGGCTCGGCTTGGGGCCATAGAGCCTGCACAGGGCTGATTTGTCGGGCAGAGAAGTTGGGGCAGAGACATTGGAGCAGAGACTCTCCAGCAGAATTCCTGTAGAATCTGTGGTTTGTGGTCAGCTGCTAATACCCACAGCCCAACAAGAGGCTCTGGCCTGGGGCAGTGACACTTTCACCCCTTAGCCTCTAATCTAGGGCAATCGCTAACCCACACAGCCCAACTGGGCACTTTGATAGCTTGGCCAATGCTGAATCCACCTCCTGTTTGGGGAAGGGAAAACTCTCACTCAGAGCACTCCCATACCTCGGAGCCAGAAACTGGTTTATATCTCCCCTATTCTGCAGAGGAAGCTGGTAACCCCCATGCATAGGAGGCAAACCCTAAAGGCTTGAAAACGTGAATAAAAAGATGAAAAGAACCATCCACAGCTTCTGTGCAGAAAAAGAGCAGGTCAGCAAACCTGAAGAGAAAGCAAATAGCAAACATGCACCAGACTGTCCTCTTTTACATGATGCTCTCATAAAAGAGACTATTAAAAATCTCAAAAGAGAGTTAGAAGATAAATGGGGAAAGGACTGAGAAGCCTTACAAGAGAGCAACAACTTCCTGAAATACGAATTGGAAAAAGTAAAAAAATCTCAGGAAAGTAAGAATTGTGAATTGGAAAAAATAAAGAATTTACTAGAAAGTAGGATTTGTGAATTGGAAAAGACAAATCACTCGCAAGAACGTAGAATCTGTGAATTGGAAAAAGAAAATAATTCACTAAAAAAAAATTAGTGAAATAGAAAATAATTCCACAGACCAAAAAAAATACATTTAAAAATTCAATTGGACATATACAGAAAGAAGTAAAAAAAAAGCTAATGAAGAACATAATTCTTTAAAAATTAGAACTGAACAAATAGAAACTAACGATTCATTGAGACACCAAGAATCAGTCAAGCAAAAACAAAAAAAAATGACAAACTGGAAAAAACCATGAATTATCTACTTGCAAAAATGACAGACTTGGAAAATAGATCTAGGAGAGATAATCTGAGGATTATTGGACTTACTGAAAACTATGATGAAAAAAAGAGCCTAGATACTATTTTACAAGAAATCATCAAAGAGAACTGCCCAGATGTAATAGAATCAGAAGGTAAAATAGGCATTGAAAGAATTCATCGAACACCTTCCGAAAGAAACCCTAAAATATAAACCCCAAGGAATATTGTGGCCAAATTTCAGAACTATCAGATTAAGGAAAAAATTTTACAAGCAGCCAAAAAAAAAAAAAAAAAACCAATTTAAAGACCAAGGTGCCACAATAAAGATCACCCAAGATCTGGCTGCCTCCACATTAAAGGACTGAAGGGCCTGGAATCTGATATTCTGAAAGGCAAAAGAACTTGGGATGCAGCCAAGAATAAACTACCCGGCTAAGCTGAGCATTTGCTTCCAGGGAAGATGGACATTTAATGAAACAAATGAATTCCATTTGTTTCTAAGGAAAAAACCAGAACTAAACAAAAAATTTGATCTCCAACCATAGAACTCAAGAGATACAGAAAAGGTAAAAATAACTCTTGAGAAATGTATTTCTGTTATGGATATACAAAAAGAACACATGTATAATTTGATTTTACTAATATAACATAAAAAAGGGAAGTAAATATGGAAAAGGGATGATGGCAGAATAAGGTGGGAAGGAGGGATAAAAAGAGGGAAACCATATCCCATGAAGAGGCAAAGGAAACTTATATCTGAGGGAATTTAGAGAGGGGGAGGAACACTGTGTGAATCTTACTCTCATCAGAGTTGGCTCAAAGAAAAAATAATTGACATTTGTTTTGGAGAAAATTCTTTCTCACCTCATTGAAAACGGGGGAGAGGTAAAGGGAAAATAAAAAGAGTAATAAGGGAAGGAAGGGGAAAACATTCAAAGGTGGGGAGGGAGAGATTCTAAAGAGGGTAATCATCATGATACAAGTGGGGTACATAAGTTCAAAAAGGAGAAAGAGGGTTGGGGGAGGCAAGAAAAAGTAAAGCATAATCTGGGGTTATTAGGATGGCAGCAAATACAGATTTAGTAATTCTAACCAGAAATGTGAATGGGATGAACTCCCTCATAAAGAGGAGACAGATAGCAGACTGGATCAAAAGTCAGAACCCTACAATATATTGTTTACAAGAAACACATTTAAAGCAGGGAGATACATATAGAGTAAAGGTAAAAGGCTGGAGCAAAATCTATTATATTTCAGGTGAAGTCAAAAAAGCAGGGGTAGCCATCCTTATCTCAGATCAAGCAAAAGCAAAAATTGATCTAATTAAAAGAGATAAGGAAGGAAATTACATCCTGCTAAAGGGTAGCATAAACAACGAAGCAATATCAATATTAAACATATATGCACCATTGGTATGGCATCCAACTTCCTAAAGGAGAAGCTAAGAGAGTTGCAAGAAGAAATAGACAACAAAACTGTAATAGTAGGAGATCTCAACCTTGCACTCTCAGAATTAGACAAATCAAACCACAAAACAAATAGAAAGAAATTAAAAGTAAATAGAATATTAGAAAAATTAGGTATTTAGATCGTTGGAGAAAATTGAATGGAGATAGAAAAGAATATACTTTCTTCTCAGCAGTTCATGGAACCTATTCAAAAATTGACCATATATTGGGACATAAAGACCTCAAAATTAAATGCAAGAAAGCAGAAATAGTAAATGCTTTCTTTTCAGATCATGATACAATAAAAACTACATTCCAACAAAAGTTAAGGGAAATAAACCAAAAGTAATTGGAAACTGAACAATCTCATCTTAAAAGAATGATTGGGTGAAGCAAATTATAGATACAATTAATAATTTCCTCAAGATAATGACAATGATGAGACGTCATACAAAATTTGGTGGGATGCAGCCAAAGCGGTAATAAGGGAATTTTATTCCTTAGAAACACTTGAATAAAACAGAGAAAGAAAAAGATTAATGAATTGGGCTTGCAACTAAAAAAACTAAAAAGACCAAATTAGAAACCCCCAATCAAATACTAAATTGGAAATTTAAAATTAAAAGGAGAAATTAAAAATATTGAAAGTAAAAAAACTATTGAACTAATTAATACAACTAAGAGTTGGTTCTATGAAAAAGCCAATAAAATAGATAAGACTTTGGTAAATCTGATTAGAAAAGGAGGGAGAAAAAGAAATTAGTAGTCTTAAAATGAAAAGGGAGAACTTTCCAACAATGAAGAAGAAATTAGAGAAATAATGAGTTATTTTGCTCAACTTTATGCCAATAAATTTGATAACCTAAGTGAAATGGATGACTACCTCCAAAAATATAGACTTCCCAGACTAACAGAGGAGGAATTAAATTGCTTGAATAGTTCCATTTCAAGAAAAGAAATGAACAGGCAATTAAACAACTCCTAAGAAAAATCCCAGGACCAGATGGATTTACATGAATTTTACCAAACATTTAAAGAACAATTGGCCCCAATGCTATATAAATTACTTGATAAAATAGGGAATGAAGGATCCTAAAATTCTTCTATGACCGAACATGGTCCTGATACCTAAACCAGGTAGGTTGAAAACGGGAAAGAAAATTATAGACCAATCTCCCTAATGAATATTGATGCTAAAATCTTAAATAAGATATTAGCAAAAGACTACACAAAATCATCCCAGGATAATACACTATGATCAAGTAGGTTTATACCAGGAATGGGACTGGTTCAATATTAGGAAAACTATCAATATAATTGGCCATATTAATAATCAAATTAGCAAATACCATATGATCATCTCATTAGAAGCAGAAATAGCATTTGACAAAATCAACATCCATTCCTATTAAAAACACTTAGAGTATAGGAATAAATGGACTTTTCCTTAAAATAATCAGCAGCATCTATTTAAAACCATCAGTAAGCATCATATGTAATGGGGACAAACTGCAACCAATTCCCAATAAGATCTGAGTGAACAAGGTTGCCCACTATCACCGTTACTATTTAATATTGGATTAGAAATGCTAGCTTTGGCAATAAGAGCTGAGAAGAGATTAAAGGAATAAGAATGAAATGAGGAAACCAAATTATACTCTTTGCCAACGATATGATGTTATCTAGAGAACCCCAGGAGATTCTACTCAAATGTTATTAGAAATAATCACAACTTTAGCAAAGTTGCTGGTTATAAAATAAACCACATAAGTCATCCACATTCTTATATATCACTAACAAAATCCAACAGTCAGAGTTACAAAGAGAAATTCCATTTAAAGTAACTACTGATAATATAAAATATTTAGGAATCTATCTGCCAAGGGAAAATCAGAAACTTTATGAGCAAAATTACAGAACACTTTTCATACAAATCAAGTCTGATCTATCCAATTGGAAAAATATTAAATGCTCTTGGATAGGTCGAGCAAATATAATAAAGATGACAATATTACCTAAACTAATCTATTTATTTAACGCTATACCAATCAGACTCCCAAAAAAGCATTTTAATGACCTAGAAAAAATAACAACAAAATTCATATGGTAAAACAAAAGGTCAAGAATTTCAAGGGAATTAATGAAAAAAAAAAAATCAAATGAAGGTGGCTTAGCTGTACCAGATCTAAAATTATATTATAGAGCAGCAGTTACCAAAACCATTTCGTATTGGCTAAGGAATAGATTAGTTGATCAGTGGAATAGGTTAGGTTCAAGGAGCAAAACAGTCAACAACTATAGCAACCTAGTCTTTGACAAACCCAAATACCCCAGCTTTTAGGATAAAAACTTACTGTTTGACAAAAATTGCTGGGAAAATTGGAAACTAATATGGCAGAAACTAGGCATTGATCCATACTTAACACCGTACACCAAGATAAGGTCAAAATGGGTTCATGACCTAGGCATAAAGAATGAAATTATTAGTAAATTATAGGAACACAGGATAGTTTACCTCTCAGACCTGTGGAAGGGGAAGGTCTTTATGACCAAAGCAGAAATAGAGATCATTACTGATCACAAAATAGAAAATTTCGATTATACCAAACTGAAAAGTTTTTGTACAAACAAAACTAATGCAGACAAGATTAGAAGGGAAGCAATAAACTGGGAAAATATTTTTACAGTCAAAGGTTCTGATAAAGGCCTCATTTCCAAAATATATAGAGAATTAACTCTAATTTATAAAAAATCAAGCCATTCTCCAATTGAAAAATGGTCAAAGGATATGAACAGACAATTCTCAGATGAAGAAATTGAAACTATTTCTAGTCATATGAAAAGATGCTCCAAGTCATTATTAATCAGAGAAATGCAAATTAAGACAACTCTAAGATACCACTACACACCTGTCAGATTGGCTAAGATGAAAGGAAAAAATAATGATGATTGTTGGAGGTGATGTGGGAAAACTGGGACATTGATGCATTGTTGGTGGAGTTGTGAACGAATCCAACCATTCTGGAGAGTAGTTTGGAACTATGCTCAAAAAGTTATCAAACTGTGCATACCCTTTGATACAGAAGTGTTACTGCTGGGCTTATATCCCAAAGAGATTATAAAGAAGGGAAAGGGACCTGAATGTGCACGAATGTTTGTGGCAGCCCTTTTTGTAGTGGCTAGAAACTGGAAACTGAGTGGATGATCATCAGTTGGAGAATGGCTGAATAAACTGTGGTATATGAATATTATGGAATATTATTGTTCTATAAAAAATGACCAACAGGATGATTTCAGAAAGGTCTGGAGAGACTTACACGAACTGATGCTGAGTGAAATGAGCAGGACCAGGAGATCATTATATACTTCAACAACAATATTATATGATGACCAGTTCTGATGGACCTGGCCATCCTCAGCAATGAGATCAACCAAATCATTTCCAATGGAGAAGTAATGAACTGAACCAGCTACGCCCAGAGAAAGAAATATGGGTGATGAGTAAAAACCATTACATTGAATTCCCAATCCCTATATTTATGCCCACCTGCATTTTTGATTTCCTTCACAAGCTAATTGTACAATATTTCAGAGTCTGATTCTTTTTGTACAGCAAAATAACGGTTTCGTCATGTATACTTATTGTGTATCTAATTTATATTTTAGTATATTTAACATCTACTGGTCATCCTGCCATCTGGGGGAGAGGGTGGGGGGTAAGAGGTGAAAAATTGGAACAAGAGGTTTGGCGATTGTTAATGCTGTTAAGTTACCCACGCATATAATCTGTAAATAAAAAGCTATTAAATAAAAAAAAAAGAATGTCAGATATTTTACAATTAACAAATGATCAAAATTGTGAAAAGAGAATTTTAGATGAATAAATTAAAACCATTTCTACTCATATGAAAAATTGTTTCAGATTACTATTCATAAAAGAAATGCAGATTAAGACAACTTCGAACTATCACTATATACTTCTCAAATTGGATAAGATAAATGGAAAAGATAGTGATGAATGTTGGAGGGGATGTGGGAAACTGGGACACCAATACAATATTGGTGGTGTGTGAAATGATCCAATCATTCTGGAAATCAATATGGAACTATCCCCAAAACTATTCATATGTTTTAATTCAGCTGTGTTTCTACTGGGCCTATATCCTAAAGAGATCATAAAAAAAGGGGAAAGCATCCACATGTGCAAAAATGTTGTAGCAGCCTTTCATGTAGTGAGAAGGAATTATAAGCTGAGTGGATGCCCTTCAGGTGGAGAATGGCTGAATAAGTCATGGTATATGAATATTGTGAAATATTATTGTCCTATAAGAAATGATCACCAGGAAGATTTCAGAAGGATTGGAGAGACTTAGATAAACAGATACTAAGTGAAATGAGTAGAATTAGAAGAACATTGTATACAGCAACAACAACATTAGATGATAAATTCTGATGGATTTATCTCTTTTCAACAGTAAGGTGATTCAGGCAAGTTCCAATGGTCTTTTGCTGGAAAGAGACATTTGCACTCAGAGAGAGAACTGTAGAAACTGACTGTCAAACACAACATAGAATTTTCACATTTTCTATTGTTGTTTGCTTGCATTTTTGTTTCTCATTTTTTCTCTTTTTGATTTGAATTTTCTTGTGCAGAATAATTGTGAAAAATGTATAGAAGAATTGCACATGTTTAATATTGGATTACTTGCTATCTAGGTGATGGGGTGGGGGAAAAAGAGGGAGAAAAAAATTGGAACACAAAGTTTTGCAAGACTGAATGTTGAAAATTATCTTTGCATATATTTTGAAAACAAAAAGCTTTACAAAATGAAGGAAAAAAAGAAAATCCTCTGTTTTATTAAATGTTAATTTTCCTGTGTAGTAATTTGCTTATTTTTGCTGGATAAATTATGCTTGATTGTAATCTTAATTTTCTGTTTTGTTTTGTTTTGCTTGATTGATTGGTTGGTTTTTTGCCTTCCAAAATATTGGATTCTAAGTCTTCTACTCCTTTATGTAATAGCTACGGAATCTTGTGTGGTCCTTAATGTAACTTTCAAGTATTTCTCCTAATAATTTTCATTGAAAAATATGCATTTTCAAGGCTTTGTTTGTATTTGTTTGTATTCAAGTAATATTCTTTGAAGTTGGTGTGTTTAGCTTTTTTACCACTACAGTAGTTTTTATGGTCAGATTCCTTATAATTATTTATGCATTTTTCCCACCTATTGTTCGACTTTGGACTTTATATTCTATTCATCTCGGGGGGTAAAATGGATTTTACTCAAACATTTTTTAATGTCTTTTGTTGCTTTCATAGCTTATTGTGGACTTGTAAGTTTTAGTTGCTTTCAATATAGTGTGATCTGGGGAGAGAGTTAATCACTGCCTTCCAAGTTTCTACTCCAATCCTTATCCAACTGGAATCCCACAGGAAGCTGTGATGAGACCCTGAGCCAGAAGTGATTAAAGAGAAGCAGAGCTGCTAAATTGTACCAGATCCATCTTTCATTGTTAGTACAGAAGTTTATTGAGAAATTTTTCTGAATTAGTGGAACTAGCCCCACTCCATGGGCATACACTGTTTCCTTTCTGCTGCTACCACAATCTAATATGTTTCTACTATGGCACTGTCCTAGCCAGCCTGCATCCCAATGTCCCTCTTTCTGTCTTCTTAAGCAGTTGTAGGCTGGAGAAATTATTCATTCTGACATTTAATTGGATTTTCCACTCAAAAATTAGGTTTGACACATTTAATTTTTTTATTTTTTTATCAATAGAATGTTGTGGAAGCTTAGCAAAAAAAAATATCTTCAATCTACCATTTTCATTCTCTTCAACATTTAACTTTTCTAAAATGATACTCAAATTAATAACTTATTTCCTCTTCACAGTTTCTTTAGATTTCTCTAATACTGAAGGAGTTATATTTATGTCCCTTATTTTTATAGTTTTACTATCTCTTTTTCCTTATAATTCATTTTGCTTTTTCCTTTAATTATTTTGATGCTGACATTCAATGCATATACATTAAGTATTTGAATGAATCTATTTATAGTTCATTTCAATATGTTTCTATTTATATGTTTTAGTGGAATTTATTTTATAATCACTACTTGATCATTTAGTTCAGCTAAAGCATAATAGACTTTACCCCATCCTCTTAATTATAACTCTTAAGAGTATTTTTATGTTACAATTGTATACCTTGTAAACACTCTGCTTTCTAATTGGTTATCTTCCTTTTAGCAATCAAAATTATTTTCATTAATTTGTTATATCATTCATCCTATAGTTATATATTTCTCTCTTGTTGTGTCCTGCCTCTTCTTTACAAAGAAGAGGCTAGTGAGAGATTAGAGTGCGCAACACCACTTTTCTATGTATGTTACAATCAGAATCAGTTCCCCATTTGTTTTTTTTTCCTTATCCATATTTCACTACAGACACTTATTGGATTGAGAGAATAGGCAAGATACTAAAATTCTAGATGCATTGTTCCTTCATTTCTAAAATTAAGGAGATGGATTTCATTTATTCTTAAGTACTTTCAATTTGTAAATCTTTGATTTTATGAACGTTTTATCTTTGAGGCATAAAGGAGTCATTTTGTTATTCTCAAACTTATTGTCCTCATGTAAAAGAAAAAATCTGTAGTGGATGACTTCTAATATCCTGTCCAGATTTAAACTATATCACTATGACCATGCTTTTTTATTATAAAAAGGGAGTGAAGTTTTCCTATAAACTTCATTGTCCCAGGAAACTAAGACTTGGATCATTGGTATGCCTTCCTTCTAACCTAAGAACCAAAGGATACATAGGATGAATCACTAATTCTTCTCTCTGGTTGGACACTTAGACAACAAGCATTTATTATTTGCTGAACACTGTGATAATTCTTTAAATATAATTACAAGCAGAACAAAAAAAAACACTACTTGCCTCCCTTAAGGAGTTTATATTCTAATTAAGAAATATAATACATAAAAGGAAGTTGGAAAGCAACTGAAAGAGAAGAAATACTCCTCCAAGAAATATTAGATAAATATCAGAAATCCAGTACAGAAAGAAATGAAGCCATTGCTAGCTAAGGTATCCTCCTAAAATGGAAATAGAGTCAGGGGATCCAGCCAATTAGATGAATACTACTGATTCTATCATATCCTAAATGAAGACAATGAAGCTGCAGCCTATCAAATCAGTGATGTAGTTTTGCTAAATGTAATTTTTATGCAGCTGTTAAGTGTATTTTTGGTTAAATTTTATGTAATCTATTTCATTCCAATCCCAAAACACTAGACTTGTTTGACTTAGGCTTAGTTTATAGCATCTGAGAAAAGTTGAATTGATTAGACAGAATCACTTCCTTTGGGAAAGAGAAATGTAGAGGTCATCATGATCCCTAGTACCAAAGTGCTAGACCATGAAGCCTTCTTGATTTGGGTCATGCTTCTGGAAGAATTGACTATATGTTTATCAACTCGATCTCTTATTCATCAACTAAGAGCAGAAAGAAAACTACTGGCCATTTCCCAATTAGAGATAAGCATGAATATACTCAGTGACTGTAAGAACTGTGGTCTGCTCACTTCTCAAACATAGAGGGAATTGAGTAAAACATTTAAAAAAAAAAAAAAGAACCATATCGATGACCAGTTCTGATGGGCCTGGCCATCTTCAGCAATGAGATCAACCAAATCATTTACAATGGAGCAGTAATGAACTGAACCAGCTATGCCCAGAGAAAGAACTCTGGGTTATGACTAAAAACCATTACATTGAATTCCCAATCCCTATATTTATGCCCACCTGCATTTTTGATTTCCTTCACAAGCTAATTGTACAATATTTCAGAGTCTGATTCTTTTTGTACAGCAAAATAACGGTTTGGTCATGTATACTTATTGTGTATCTAATTTATATTTTAATATATTTAACATCTATTGGTCATCCTGCCATCTGGGGGAGGGTGTGGGAGGTAAGAGATGAAAAATTGGAACAAGAGGTTTGGCAATTGTTAATGCTGTAAAGTTACCCATGCATATAACCTGTAAATAAAAGGCTATTAAATAAAAAAAAATAAAAAAGAACCATATCCCAATTGATAAATGATCAAAAGATACGATCTATGTCCAAAGAGCTATAAATTCATGCATTTTTTTGATCTTACAATACCATTACTAGGCATGAATTAAAAAGAGATATAAAGTAAAAGAAAAGAATAAAATAAAATAAAAATAAAATAAATAAATAAATTATTTTACAAAAGTATTTGTAGTAGTTCTCTTCTCAGGGCAAAAAATCAGAAATTGCAGAGATACCTATCGCTTGAGAAATGGCTGAATAAATTATGGTATGTGATTATGATGGAATGTTATTATTCTATGGGAAATGATGATCAAGATGTTCTTAGAAAAACATGGAAAATATTCTGTGAACTCAAGCAAAGTAAAATGTACTGTGTGCAAAGTACTGACAATGTTATGGGATGATAAGCTGTAAATGACTTTGCTATTCTCAGCAATACAATGATGCACAACTACTCTGAAGGATTTATGATGAAAAATCCTCACCATAACCAGAGAAGAAACTGATTGTGTCTGAGTACAGATTGAAGCACTTTGCTTCTATTCCTATTTTATATTTTCTTTTTTTTTTAACTTTATTTTTCTTGAGGGTTTTTTTTTTTTTTTAAGATGGGAGAGCTAAATTTCTTTCACAACAAGACTTTAATGGAAATGTTTTGCATAACTTTACATGTGGTTTCTTAATGGAGGTTTGAGATAAGGATAAGGAAAAGAATCTGGAACTCAGATTTTTTAAAACAATTAAAAAATATTTTAATGTAACCGGGAAAATGTTAAATAAGTTTTTAAAAAGAGAAAGAACTGTGGCCTGAAGATGATAAATGCTATAAAATATTTGTATAATTTTGTGTGAAAGCATACTTCAGACATTTTAGCCTTGCTAATGACTAAAACTTTGGGATTATCTAAGAACTCTACCTAATGAAATATTTGGGACTTCACCTGTGGCACTTAGCAGACTACTAGAAATTGTGAATGTGATTTTCCTTGAGACTCTGGCTTATGACACTGGTGCAAACACTTGAAAAAGTAATAATCCTTAGAATAAGTTACAGCTCAAACCCTGCCCAGCAGTAGTAGAGTTTGCAGTAACTGTGGGGCCCAGAGGAATGGAAACTACCAAAGTCAGAGATGTGGGAAGTCCCAGTGTAGTCCTTTCATCACAATAATCTGAAACTGAAAGATCTTTCCAAATTGGTGGCAGTACAAAATTCAGTAATCAATGGACAACGTATTCTCCAAAAAGGCTCTTGAGCTCTTAAGGGTTACCTTTATTTCTGATCGCAATCATTTATTGTCTTCAGAGAGGCAGAGGCCACCAAAGATGTAATTATATGGTTTCTCTAGGGTGGAAGGAGGACCAGGGAAAACTGAACATGGGTATGTTTCTGAACTGATCTTGGTACTGGAATAATGACCTTGGACTGAATAAAAGAGGGTAATGACCCTTTATCTATCTTACTATAGATGACCCTGACATAGAATAAGAATTAATGACTATGCTAGAAGTGTTGTAACTCCTGCTTTTTTCTTGATATTCAAGGTATAGTTTCTGTTGATTAAAATTGCTTTGTATTATGATGCCCACTTTGAACTAAAAAGCCTTTATATACTGAATAACATGGAAGAAATCATTAAGGTTTGAGACTTTTTGAAGGAAGAGAAGCCTGATATTTTGGTTCTTCACTCTTCTCCTTATTATACCATTCCTTTGGGATCTACATTGTTGCCTCTTTTAATTTTTTCTAACTTTCTAATTTTGTTTTTATTTTTCCTATTTTGTACTTTGTGTGGCATATTTCTTTTTGATGAAGCTTTATTCACTAATAAGCCTAAATCCATACAAGTGATAGAACTTCTTCTAGAATACAAGTGTCATATTTAAATCTGGGCCACAACAATCCTCTTTGTAGTGGCCAGAAACTGGAAACTGAGTGGAAGCCCATCAATTGGAGAATGGCTGAATAAATTTGTGATATATGAATATTATGGAATATTATTGTTCTGTAAGAAATGACCAGCAGGATGATTTCAGAAAGGCTTGGAGAGACTTACATGAACTGATGCTGAGTGAAATGAGCAGGACCAGAAGATCATTATGTACTTCAACAACAATACTCTATGATGATCAATTCTGATGGACGTGGCCCTCTTCAACAATGAAGATGAACCAAATCAGTTCCAATAGAGCAGTAATGAACTGAACCAGCTACGCCCAGCGAAAGAACTCTGGGAGATGACTATGAACCATTACATAGAATTCCCAATCCCTCTATTTTTGTCTGCCTGCATTTTTGATTTCCTTCACAGGCTAATTGTACACTATTTCAAAGTCCAACTCTTTTTATACAGCAAATTAACTGTTTGGACATGTATACATATATTGTATTTAACTTATACTTTAACATATTTAACATATATTGGTCAATGTGCCCTCTGGGATAAGGGGTGGGAAGGAGGGAAAAAGTTGGAACAAAAGGATTTGCAACCATCAATGTTAAAAAATTACCTATGTATATATCTTGTAAATAAAAAGCTATAATAAAAAAGAATATAATAAAAGAAAGAAAAGAAAAAAGCTTTAATAAAAAATAAAAATAAAATATCTGGGCCACAAGCAGCCCACAAAATTCTTGAGGTGGTTCCAAACAAGATGAAAATAAATTGGTAAATATTGAACAAATAAATAAAAATATAATACAACATAGCTAATGTTGATTTGTGATTTTCTAAGATAACATGATGTCATATGGATCTATATCTCTATGAGTTTGACCTTACTGCCTTAGGAGACCTTTAAGACCTTAACACCATGAGTTAGACTGTGGCAGGGGTACTATATTCAAAACTACTTCTCAGATAGAGCAGAATAGTTTTTTTTTTCCTTTAAAAATATAGTGAAAATGTTACTGAAATTAAATTGTCCTATGAGACTCAGTCTTGGGCCAGCACAGGAGTCACAGGCTTAACATATTTTAATTTTTACGCCAAAATAGCCAGCACATACAGAGGAGCTAAACCCAACTCTAATTCAATCAAAACTAAATTTTCTGGATTTACTTTCCATGTTATAACTAAATAAATTACCTTTTTCTCACCTATCTTGATTCATGGTAAATTTACTTTTTCTATAATATCCATATCCCATAGATTCATCCAATTGCTTATGAAGACTGATTGATTAGATCTTCACCTAATCAAAACCTTTGGCACCTTTTCCTTGTCCTAAGAGCAATGAAAAAAGCTTGTTAATGAATAAACTATCATATTCTGAAGCAAAACATCACAAATGTACTATCCATTTATCTATTGATTTTGACAAATATGAGTTGTTTGATGCAAAAGGCCAGATGAAAACTTGTCATATGCATAACATTTTGGTTGTATTCAACATCAATCTTTCCAACATATACTTTGAAAGAAAGTAATTATTAATTCAGATGCCAATGTGCCCTTGACACATAAACCAGAAGCCATTAAAACATAAACCAGGCACCACTAAAAATATTTCTAAGATATATAAACTTTGAAAATCTTGTCTTGATGACTTTGAGATGATATGCTTCCTGTGATTCAATGGCTGAGAGTCACAGAATACTGCAGTATCTGAATAATTAAAAGCTGAGGGTCAAGCAAAGGGCAATGGAGAGTTCCATGATGAGTGTGAGTGTCAGTAATACATTGCTGATGAAAAATTATGCAGAAGTGATGTAAAGAATGTCAGGAAAGAGATGAATGACCAGAAAAGACTAACAAAAAGATAGACCTCTCACAAAACCAGACTGAAGGATAAGTGATATGCAACTTTCATAAAATAATAAATGTAGCGTGGAAAGGAACCTTAGTAGTTACCAACTACAACTACATCATTTTACACAAATGGAGATTGAGGCTCAGAGTGAATGGTGACTTGCCCAGGATCTCATAGCTAATTAGTGTCTGAGGCAGGATTCAGATCCTGGGATTCCTAAAATTTTATACAAAATATGAATATGATTCTAAGACTCTTTCTGTGACATTATCCTACATTAATGACCCCACTGGTAATCATATGTTGTTGCCATGAAATCTTAAGAAAGCTTTCTAATATATTGGATGTATTGGGGGGGGGGGGGTTGCTGAAGTCAGTTTGTACCAATTTATGACAACAGATTTCAGTGTTTTCATTTTCAGTGTTAGAATTCCTCACCTCAGAAATCAACAAATGCTACAAATCAGGGCTTGATTTATGTTCCTGCTGATTTTTAGACTTCAGAAAATTATGGAGAAAGAGTCAATAATATAGATTAAACTTTAAAGTGTGATGTGTATGCAACGTTTCTCAGAGGTCTGGTTCTACTAGCACATCTTTGGATGAACCCCATATGGACAAATTGAAGGCAGGACATGAATATGACCCATATAAAATTAGAGATTTTAGGGTATTCTAACATTTACTGCTGAAAAAAAGCCTATGCCTTCTGAGGAGAAGATGTATCCTAAAGATATGGAAATTGAAGGCAGAGAAAGGCAACAGAATTCACCCTGTTTGGGTTTCTATTTCTGAACCTAATTTAGAAGTAAAAATATATCTTGAATGGCTTTAAATAATTCTAAGAATTTGAGTTGAAACCATCTGTAAACTGATCACTATAGCTATCTATAATGGGTATTATAATCCCTTAACACACACACACACATACACACACACACACACACACACACACACACACACATCTTGAATATCAAGGTTATTGCAGGCTCTGCTCATTTTAACTTTAGCTGCCAGCATTGCAAATGCTACCCAGATTAGAAAAAGCAAGCTGTGCTCTTTTTTCATTTCTTAGATCATAAATTTGAATTCAATTAACTTTTAATATAGAAGAAGAAATAAATTCTCTTTTTATGTCTTGTGTGTTTCCATGGACTCTTGATATTGTGAAAATAAGAAATAGATAAGTAGAAATATTTGCCTTGTGCATAGTAGGTACTTTAAAAATAGTTCTTGAACTGAGTGGGAGGAAATAAATGGGCAAACTAACAAAGTTAGATTAACTCTAGAAACAAATACTTGGATGTTTAACATATACCCTATCCAAGGTTAATGCCTTCCACACCCTCAATTTAGTTCCCCATTAGTCTATCAAAGATAATGTTAATTTGGTAATAATTGGGGAAAATAATTCTATGAAAGCCCTATCCACTATTACTAATTAAGGCATTCTAAATATATATATATATATATATATATATATATATATATATATATATATATATATCAAACTACTTGTTAGTTCCTGAACATTGAATTCTATCTCTCATTTCAGTAGTTTTGCACAAATGGAGCCCAGTGCTTGGAATAGACTCCCTTGTCACTTTCATCCTTTAGAATACCTATCTGTTTTTAATAGCCTATTTCTTAGGATATCTGTCATGTGGACTTTTTTCCCCCTGATCCTTTCAATTGTTAGGTTCTTAAATAATCTTGTATATTTACCTGTGGACATATTGGTTTCCTACATAAAATATAATCTTTTTGAGACAAAAGATGTCTTTCATTTTGTCTTTGAATTCAATGGTTTGTAAGTGGTATGGTAGGCACTGTTGAACTTGGAGTAAGAAAGACAAGTTTACAACATAGATAGACAGATAGATAGATATAAATCTGGAACAAAAGACAGACAGAAAGCAGAAAGAAAGAAAGATAGGAAGGAAAGAAGGAAGGAAGGGAGGAAGGAAGGAAGGAAGGAAGGAAGGGAGGGAGGGAGGAGGGAGGGAAGAAGGGAGGAGAAAGGAAGGAAGGAAGGAAGGAAGGAAGGAAGGAAGGAAGGAAGGAAGGAAGGAAAGGAAAAAGGAAAGAAGGAAGGAAGGAAGGAAGGAAGGAAGGAAGGAAGGAAGGAAGGAAGGAAGGAAGGAAAGGAAGGAAGGGAAGGAAGGAAGGAAGGAAGGAAGGAAGGAAGGAAGGAAGGAAGGAAGGAAAGAAAGAAAGAAAGAAAGAGAGGGAAAAAGAAGGAAGGAGGGGAAGGAGAAAGTGAGAGAGGAAGGGAGGGAAGGAGGAAGAAAAGAAAAGGAAAAGACATAATTATATATTATATATAACATATGTTAATATATAATGTATATATACTTATAGTACAACATACATAATTATATTTATATACAAAATTATATATATTATAGCTGTTGCATCAAGCAAATACTTAGGCAATATTTTCTGGATCTGGTTGGATGAAACTTACTTGCTGGCGAAATAAACAAAAGAAAAGCTTTCACATATCTGCAGCCAAGGGAAAAGATTGACTTCAGTCAAGATTATACATTGCAAGCCATGCTAGATGGATGATTCTGATGTCAGAATATTTTAAGTGACAAGAGTCAAGAAAAATCTCTCTTTGATGTGAATGTTTGTTGTTTTTGTTTGTTTATCTTTGGCTGGGAGCTATGAAGTCTGCTATCTCTAAAACTCCATATCTTGTATTAAGGAATCATCGTAATGCCATCAGAAATCAAAGAAGCTCATGAGGGCTCGGCTCAAACCTCCTGCTTTCAATTTCTCTAGAACCTATGCTGGAATCTAAGCTTCCCAGTTAATTAAAACTATTTTAATTGAAGTAGCATTGTTTGGTCAATAGGGGAAATCAGGACAGTCTTCTAAATGATCACACATGAGGAGTTTCTTAATAAAGAATAGATATTGCTGACTGACAAAATCCATAATGATCTGAGCAGAGATTGCCATTTTTTTGTCTCTTTCTTTTTTCAGAACTGGGAAACAGGTGCAAAATTCCCATCTAAGATCATTCCCACCTTCTCTGGCTCCTGCTCACTGTCTGTGTGGGAAAGTTTTCCAGTTTTTCATAAAGTGAAATATGCCTGGTGAACCCACCATCATCCATACGGGAGCACAATCACTGTCTTTGAAATGGAATAAGCAAAGAAAGCAGATTTCATTCTGTTAGGAAAATATCCCTATAATGTCTTATATAAGTGAAAACAAACCAAGGAGCTAAAATGATCACTACTATTGAGAAATGAGACATGAATGTATTTGGCTTATCAAACAAGAAATATCCTTGTATTATTAGCAACGAAGAAAATAAGCATTTATTAAACTCCTAGGGCAGTTAGGTGATATAGTGCAGATGTGTAACCCTGGACAAATCACTTGACCCTGTTTGCCTTAGTTACCTCATCTGTAAAAATGAACTAGAGTAAGAAATGGCAAAATCACTCTAGTATTTTTGCCAACAAAATCTGAAAAGAAGTCACAAAGAGTCAGATATGGCTGAAGTGACTGAACAGCAACAAAAGCATCTGCTATTGGCCAGATCCTTTATAAACATTATCTTCTTTAATATTAACATTTATATAATTCACATCCTTTGCCAGGCACTGTGCTACTGTTTTATAATTATCATGTCCTTTGATCCTTTCATCAACCTTAAGAAGTAGATGCTATTATTATTCCCATTTTACAGTTAAGGAAGCTGAGGCAGAAAGAGATCGAATAATTTGCTTAGGGTTACATACCTAAGAAATTTCTGAGCCTAGTTTTGAACTCAGGTCTTCCTGATTATAAGCTTAGGTATCTATCCATTGGCCATCTATCTGTCATAATCACTACAGATAAAAAAACTCATGATGATAGATCTACTCAGATCTGTCCTTGATATTGTTGCTATTATTACTGTTGTTATTGCCATTTATTTTATTACTAATATATTGTGTATACTTGCCCATTTCTTTCAATTTTGGGAAACAAGAAAAAATCATGGAAAGTTCACTGGAATGGGAATCAAAAGATTTGGATTTTCCAATCGATTTTACCAATCAATAAGAGATGGTATAGTATAACAGTAGATATAGGGAGCTGGGTGGTACAGTAAATAGAGTGCCGGCCTAGACTCAGGAAGATTCATCTTGCTGAATTCAAATCTGACCTCAGACACTTAGTAACTATGTGACTCTGAGCAAGTTATACACTATATTTGACTTGCCTTCCATATCTATAAAATGACTAGAAAAGAAAGTGGCAAACAACCCCAATATATTTGCCAAAAAAAATCCCCAAATGAGGGCTCACAAAGAATTGAAAACAGTTAAAATGACTGAACAAAAGCGTTAGATAAAGAACTGCTGTCAAAGTTATGAACAACATCTAGACACAGAGGTGCTAGATTCAAGATGGCAGAGAATAGATAGGTCTTTGTCTAAACTCTTCCTGGCTTCCCCCCACTAGATCAAGCCTCTGAACTGATTTTGGAGTGACAGAACCAACAAATATTTGGAGTGTAACCAATTTCCAGTAAAAGATATTTTGGAAGAACTTCAGGACAGGTCTGTTTCAATCAAGCAAGAGGAGGCAGGGAAAACTAGATCTTGCTAAAGAGTAACATAGATGATGAAGTAATATCAGTGCTAAAACACATATGTATCAACTGGTTATAGCATCCCAAGTTCCTAGAGAAGTTGAGAGCTGCAAAAAGAAATAGATGGCAAAACTATTCTATTCAGGGATCTCATCCTTGCTCTATCAGAAGTAGATAAATCAAACCAAAAAATAAACAAGAAAAAAGATAAAGAGCAAAGTAGAATCTTAGAAAAGTTAGGTTGATAGAGCTTTGAAGAAAACTGACCGACAGGAATATATTTTTTTTCTCAGTGGTATATGTAACCAACACAAAAAGTGACCAAGTATTAGGGCATAAAAACCACAAAATCAAATGCAGAAAGGCAAAAATAGTAAATGCATCTTTTTCAGATAAATATACAATAAAAATTACATTCAAGAAAGGGCCATGAAAAATAGTCAAAAATTAATTGAAAGCTAAATAATTTAAACCTAAAGAATGAGTGGACAAAAGAACAAATCATAGACAAAATTGATAATTTCATCCAAGAGAATGACAACGATGAGATAATATGCTAAATTTATGGGATATAGCCAAAGCAATTCTTAGAAGTTGATTTTTTTTTCATCTCTAGATGCTTATTTATATAAAATAGAAAAAGAGAAGCTCAATGAATTGGCATGCAACTAAAAAAGCTAGAAAAAGAAAAAAATATTAAAAGCACCCAATTAAATACCAAATTTGAAATTCTAAAAATAAAAGAGATTAATAAAATTGAAAGTAAGAAAACTATTGAATGGATAAAGAAAACTAAGAGTTTGTTTCATGAAAAAAAAAATAGATAAAGTTAACTTGACTAGAAAAAGGAAAGAAGAAAATCAAATGATTAGTATCAAAGATAAAAAGGGTGAATTTCCATGAAAGAAGAACAAATTAGAGCTATGATCTGCATGCCAATAAATCTGATAGACTTCCCAAATTAACAGAAAAGAAAATAAATTACTTAGATAGTCCCATTTTAGAAAAAGAAATTGAACAAACTATTTATCAGCCCTCTAAGAAATAATCTCCAGGACCAGATGAATTAACATGTGAATTCTACCAAATATTTATAGAATAATTAATTCCAATAATATACAAATTATTTGGGAAAATAGAAAAAGAAGGCATCCTATCAAACTATTTTTTCAATATTGTATTAGAAACATTAACTTTAGCAATAAGGAAAGAAAAAGAAACTAAAGGAATTAAAGTAGATAATGAGTAAACCAAATTATCACTCTTTGTAGATGATCTAATGGTATATTTAGAGAACCCCAGAGAATCAGGGAAAAACTACGAGAAACAATTCAGAACTTTAACAAAATTGCAGGAAACAAAATAAATCCATAGAAATCATCAGCAATTCTATATGGCACCAACAAAATTCAGCAGCAAAAGATACAAGGAGAAATTTCATTTAAAATTATTATAGATAATAGTAAAAAAAAAAAAAAATTGGGGAGCCTACATGCCAAGACAGTCAGAAACAGAATGAACACAATTACAAAACACTTTCCATTCAAATAAAGACAGATATTATTAATTGAAAGAAGTGTTCATGGGTAGGCTAAACTGTTGTAATAAAAATCATAATACTGCCTAAATTAATCTACTTATTCAGTGGCATACCAAATTCTCAAGAAATTATTTTGCAGAGCTAGAAAAAATAATAGCAAAGTTCATCTGGAAGAACAAAAGGTCAAGAATTTCAAGGGAATTAATGAAAAAAATGTAAATGAAGGTGGGCCTAGCTATACTAGGCCTAAAACTATATTGTAAAGCAGTGGTCATCAAAAAACCATTTGGTACTAGCTTAGAAATAGATAGTTGATCAAGGAATAGGTTAGAGTCACAAAACACAATAGTCAATTATTATAGTAATCCAGTGTTGATAAACCCAAAGATTACAGCTTCTTGGAGAAGAACTATTTGACAAAAATTGCTGGCAAAATTGGAAATTAGTAGGGTAGAAACTAGCCAATGACCCACACCTAATACCCTATACCAAGATAAGGTAGAAATGGGTTCATGATTTGACATAAAAAGTGATACTATAAGAAAATTAGCAGAACAAAGAATAGTCTATCTCTCAGATCTGTGGAGAAGGAAGAAAGAAATTTGTGGCCAGAGAAGAATTATTCTACATTATGAAATGCAAAATGAATAATTTTGGTTATATTAAGTTAAAAATTTTTGAACAAACAAAATCAATTCAGAGAAGATTAGAAGGAAAGCAATAAACTGGGGGGGAAATTATTTCCATGGTTTCTCATAAAGGCCTCATTTCTAAATTATATAGAGTATGGACTTAAATTTGTAAGAATACAAGCCATTCTCCAGTTGATAAATAGTCAGAGGAAACTATTTGCATCTGAACATGCAATTTTCAGATGAAAAACTTAAATACATTTCTAGTCATATGAAAAAATGTTCTAAATCACTATTGATCAGAAAAATGCAAATTAAGACAATGCTGAGGTACTACTACATAACTCTCAAATTGGCTAAAATGACAGAAAAAGATAAAAATACATGTTGGAAGAAATGTAGGAAACCTAGTAGATTAATACATTGTTGATGGAGTTTTGAACTGATCCAACCATGCTGAAGAGCAATATGGAATTCTGCCCAAAGGGTTATCAAATTATTCATACTCTATGATCCAGCAGTGTCTCTACTGAGTCTATATCCTAAAAAGATCTTAAAAAGGGAAAAAAGACCCACATGCGCAAACAATGTTTATAGCAGCTGTTTTTTTAGTGGCAAGGAACTGAAAACTGAGAGGATGTCCATCAGTTGAAGGATGGCTAAATATGTTATAGTATATAAATGTTATGGAATATTATGGTAATAAAAGAAACTATCAGCAGGATGATTTTTGAAAGGCCTGGAGAGACTTACATGAACTGACACTAAGTGAAGTACATAGAACCATGAGTACACAGCAACTGTACACAGCATTGTACACAGAAACAAGATTATGTGATATGTCCTGCCCCATCTCTCAGTAACTATCTTTCTGACCTTAGGCAATATCTTTCTTTCTCTTAGCCTCAGTATTTCCTTTTTAAAATGAAAGACCAGAACCTCAAGGGTTTTTAACCTAGATTCCATGAACTTTAAAATAACTTTGTTTTTAATAAAATCTTCTGTATTTTATTTTATGAACTTCAAAATATTCTGAGAAAGGGTTCATAGACTTTTACTAGATTGTCAGAGAAGTCCAAGACACAGAGAAGTTTGAAAAACCCTTGGTTGATGATCTCTAAGGAAGGCTTTTTCTAAGTTGACATTTTAGGATTCTCCCATGTAGCTTAACAGCTTATTCTATTTTAGGCCCATGCAGACTCACATTTGTAAGGGTTATATTGATCTGGACACTTTGATAGTGACATTGACAGTGAGTTTAAAAAAGAGATTTGGACAATCATCTTTGACACAACAAGGATAACATATACAAAAGTTCCCAAAGCTTTTAATCACTGGAACAAGGGTTTCCACTTTTCCTATTGACATTGTATGTTCAAATTGTACTTAAGAGGTGGAACTGACAGGTACATACAAAAGATCGATTAGCTCTTTTAAGAACTTGAAAATGCTGAGATTGAAAAATATTGAACTTTTACATAGGTCTGGGGGAAAAAAACAAAATCTCTTTATTATATGTCAATATCTCCCTATTTATGAACAAATAAGGTTGCTTAGTTAAATGGAATTCTTTTGAGCTATAATTATATTATCAGCAAAAATAAATAAGACATTTCTTTTTTAAATAGGGAAGCATGATTTAATTCTACTCATTTTCTCAAAGTCTATTTCACAGTTTCTCTCTGCCCTTCTTTGTGATAGCAGTTTGCAAAATTTTTCAAACTGAAACAAATATGAACTTTTTGTGTGACTAAGCAGAAATAATATCCTATCTTTATGTTCACTCCCTACCCTTATTTCCTATTCTTCCCCAACTTCACTTTATTTTATCTAATTCTTGATTATGATGGGATGACCCTAACTGTTAAAATTGTTTTCCTTGAATTAATTTCTTCTAGTCCAAAAATGGTATGTCTTAGATAACTTTTAACTATTTAATAGATTGAACAAGTTAGACCACAAAGCTTTGAAAAGGTTTATGATTAATTTTCTTGTAAGACAAAAAAAAAAGATTATAAATAAATCTCAGGAAATTCTAGCTTGCTTGCTTTGTTTTTGTATGTTTCCTCTGACTTATGCTCATCCCTGCCTAATAGCTCCCCAAATGATAGGGGCTCAAATTACAAAGTAATTATGTAATACTTTACTGAATCTGAAGATTCATAGAATACTCTTTGAACATGCAAACCACATGCTTCTGAGCTCTGTTTTCAGATAGTGTAATTAAGGAGAGAATACACAAATATAGATGAAAATAACATGGTGCTTGTTTAAAAAAATGTTCAAGGCTGTAAATCTTAGATTAGAGACTAGACAAAAATGAAGGATTATAAATAACAACATAGCTTGGGGAAGAAATGCTATTGTATTCATTTGATATCTTGCCCCAAATTTCTCTCCCCTAGCCCAATGTCTATATTGCCTTGGCTGCTGTGCTAATATTTTCATAAAAATACCATACATCTAAAATAAACTGACTTTAATTCCACTTCATAGTTAAATCATTTATATGGTTTAGTAATTTGTGCATGTCACATCTACATTTTTTCCATTATTCTTTCCACTCTAATGTTATACTGTTTCGATGTTGCATGCAATGTAGTATGCTAAGTACCAGGGCAAGAACAAGCTTCAAAATTGCAATTACCTCATTTATTCCCTATTAGGGAAGGTGAAACATATATTCAATTAAATATAATATAAATTAGAAAATTCCTAAAATATATAAGGAATACATTAAAGTGCCATGTGATCATACTAGGGAGAGAGCATCTTTAGTTTGGAGCCAAGAGGAAGTAGAACTTAAATTGTTGTTGTTTTTATTAATGACTGGGAACACACCCAGATGCTTTCCAAGAGTCCCTGTTCTCACCTCAGATCTGAATAACTTTATTAAAAAATCACTTCAAATTTCAATTTATATCCAAGGCACTTTTTTTCCCTCAAAAACAATGGTATTGTTTCTCTATCATATTAATAATATGATAAAGCCTTTCTGAGCTACTGAAATCATATAGGTCACTAGACAAGAAAGAACAAGAAAAAATCAATTGTTTATGTTTATGTTTTGCTAAACTAGCAACAATGAACTAGTTGGGTAGGGAAAGGATACAGTGGTACAGTGGATAGACTGTTGGGTCTGATTAGGAAGATTCATATCCTGGAGTTTAAATTTGGTCTCAAATACTTACTAGATATGTGATCCTGAGCAATTCAATTAAACTTGTTAGTGCTATGTAGGACATTGTGTGTGTGTGTGTGTGTGTGTGTGTGTGTGTTTCTGTTGTTTTGTTTCATTGCATAAAAGAGTGGTACACTTTGTCAAAGACATTTTTTGTCATCAATTGATATAATCAGATTGAATCCCTTATATAAATCCAATTCAACCATAGTGGCTTCTTAGTTATTCAGTAATCTTTTTAGTAGGGTTATATTTAATTTCTAAAAATTTTAATTTAATTTAGTTTAATTTAATTTGTTCTATATTTTCCCTAATCTTCCCTGGTTTAAATAAGTAGATCTATATTTTTCTTATAAAAAGAGGTTGTTAAAATGATTTGTTTTTCATTTTTTGAAATTCTTTTGTATATTATCAGTATTATTTCTTTAAAATTTGATAGACTTCTCTCATAAATCTCTCTGGAATAGAGTTTTTCAATAAGTGGTAGCTATTTTTTTGAAATGTAATTTCCTTTTCTGAAATTGGATTGTTCACTATCTTCACTAATATTCTATTGATTTGGCTCTGTTGTAATAATTCGTATACTCCTCTATTTTACATTATAAATTTTGATGGAACATAACATCATATAATAACTTCTGGTAATAATTTTTATTTATTTTTTCTTAGCATTTCAGGATTTTCATTTCTAAATTTGTTAATTTGACTTTCCAACCTATTATTTGTAATAACAGTGTCAAAAAAAGATGAAGGTCAAACTTTGCCTACAGCATAAACACTGATCTGGAAAGAGTGGGGAGGGCTATTTTATCTCATCCCTCTATTAGAATTCAATAAATGGGCTTCTGATTTTCTTTTGGTATGAACCATTTTTTTTCTTTTTAGTTCCATGCATAGGCAGTGAAAACACTGGACCAGAGCTGCTTTTGATCTTGGAAGTAAGATTCTAAGACTAATGTTACTGCCAGGCCACAATTAGAGGGCTGGGAAGCCAGATTGACTGGGACATGAACTTTGAACTTGTTGGGACTATGTTGTATAGGAAGGTGCATGGGTGGGGATAATTATGCCCCTAGGTATTAGGGGGATGTTTGTTTGTCATTTTCTCACATACTGAAAGCACTGGGGAATGTGTTTGCTATGTCAAATATCCATTATATTTTTAAAATGGTGGTAGGTGAAAAACCACATAACTGAAGAAGTGCAAATGTGGTGACTTTCAAAATGAGAAAGAGAATAGAGTTTGCAAACTCTAAAACCAGGGAGCTTGACTTTGATTCTGGGAAAAAAATTTA
This sequence comes from Sarcophilus harrisii, assembly GCF_902635505.1. Classification (NCBI taxonomy): domain Eukaryota; kingdom Metazoa; phylum Chordata; class Mammalia; order Dasyuromorphia; family Dasyuridae; genus Sarcophilus; species Sarcophilus harrisii. Next base: position 342,655,687 of record NC_045429.1, read on the forward strand.
AAGTAGATTCTTAAATTGATAGCAAATCCCTAAGAAGAAAGTGACTACACAGAACTAGTATTACTTCATCAAATACAAATCATATTTCCTTAGTTTCACAAACACCTTAGTCTCATTTTTTAAACTAAATTTGTAGATCAAAAGAATTCTATAAAGTTTACTGGAATTTTAATACATTTGATGAAATACCTCTAATTTTTAGAGAAAAATGGAGAAATATGATCTAGGCAATAATGTAATTATATACATTTGGAATTGGTGAAAGACTGGATTCAAAGAGTAACAATTAAATTGTTCAATGTTAACTTAGCAGTAAGTCTTTAGTAGGATGCTCCAGCCATTTGTGCTTGACCCTATGCTATTTGACAGTCTTAATAATGACTTGTTTAAAGACATGTTTTTCATATTTTCAGATAACACAGAGCTCAGAGAAATAAATAATTATTGTTGTTATTATTATTATTAATTATAGAACAAAAATAGATAAAAGGAAGTTGACATCCAAGATAAGTAAAACATGGATAAGAGAGTACTTATTTGCTTTGATGAATTCAAGGGACTTAATTCATATGACTTATATATTAATAAGCTAGATAGGAAAGACAGCATCCAAAAAGACCGTGACAGGCTAGAGAATTGCATTGAATCTAATAAAAAAGATAGTTTGTAGTGATCATTACAAAATCTTAAACTTGGTTTGAATTTCACAAGTATAAGATATGGGAGGCTTGGCTATAGAGCAGTTTGTCTAGGGAATATCCAGAAATACTAGTAGAATACAAACTCAATATGAATCATCAGTGACAGAACATCATATGTATGTATGTGTATACACGTACACATGCATGTATAACATGTGGTATACACATATAATGCACATATGTTCTATTGTGTGCATGCATACACCTCCATATGTTGGTTGTATATCTATCTATATACATGTGTGTTTATATACCCACATATACATACACATATAGATGTGTGTATTATATGTGTATATACTTTTATTGTATACATATACACAAACACATAGCATAGCCGTGGTATGTAACATTATGACTATTAAAAACTATAAAATGAAAATAGCTAAAATAAAATTGATACCTAAGACTGTGACATATAAATACAAATGTATGTATGTGTGTGTATTTTGGTACCACCCTCAAAACAGAAATCAAGAGTGTGCTCAATATTGGGAAATAAGTAAATTAATTATATAGGAATGCAATGGAATATTATTATAGCAGAAGAAATTATAAAATTGATAGTTTCAAAGGAAATTGGGAAGACCTTTATGATCTGATGCTAAGAAGTGAATTGAACTTATGAAAGATTGTGGTGTTTTTCTTCTTTAAAATATAAAAGTTCTCTCTGGGAGAGCAGGTTTCTTGGGGAGGTTTTCTGGAGGCAGCCTTTTCTTCTTTAAAATAATGATGGTTCTCTCTGGGAGAGCGGGTTTCTTGGAGAGGTTTTCTGGAGGCAGCATTAGTTTCAGTTACAAGTAAATAATCACCTAAAATGCAGCCAGCTAATAAAATGCAAATATTTATTTTCTCCTTCCAATTCTTGTCTCTTTCCTTGGGCCCGGTTAGCTCAGAAGCCTACCTCCCTGCTTAGTTCCAAGAGCACTTGCAGATTGTCCCTTGCTTCTACCTCTGCTCTCTCTCCTTGGTTCTAAGAGCTCTTGCAGCTTTGTCCTTTGCCTCTGCTTTCTTCAGCCTCCAGATGGAATGAATCTCTCTTGCCTCCGAGAGAGGGCTTCTGGTTCTCAATCTCCCAGAGTGCTGAATCTGGTTGTGCCTCCAAGGGCTTCTCCTCAAATGAACTGACACTCCCTTCTCCAATTTATTCAGCTGAACTCTTCTCTCAGTGTTTTCAACTCAACTCCCTGAGAGAGCCTCTGTCTATTTCTTATATAGGATCTCTTCTGAGAAAGAGGGATTATGGGTTTCTCCCAGAGTGCTCTCTGGCCCTGAGAGTTTCAAGGGAGGTGTGAATTCGGATATCTCATACTAAACCCTGAAATCTCTCAAACATGTGAACTCCAGTGAGTACAGGTGTGAACACAAGCATTGTTTCTCAGTTCCACTTAGTACCTTGTTGCAAGTTGAGTTAACACTAGGATTCCAACAGAAGATAATATGTAATAACATTTGTAAAGAAAAACAAATTTAATAAAGTTTAAAACATTAGAAAAAATGTATAACTAAAGAAAACTTTAGAAACACATTTAATACAATGATACAGCAGAGAACTGAAGTTAAATTACATCACTTACCTCCTTCTAAAAAGGTGGTAGACTTAAAATTTAGAATGTGAAAAGGATATGTAGACATGGTGGCTTATATGAGAATAACTTGTTTTGTTTTGTTTTTCTCTCCCCACCCCATTCCCACTTGATGTATATTTTCTGTGAAATATTTTTGTTTGTTGATTTGTTTTGTTCTTCATTTTCAACTGGAAGAAAAAAAATGGAATGAAGAGAAATAGATTTTTTTCCCTGAGGTTTGTTTTGGCAAGAAATAATATTGTCTCACTAGCCATTAAAATAGACTCTAAAACAGTGGAATTTCAAGGAATTATTAAAGTTATCCCTTCCACATTGTAACTTTTCCTATTGCATTTTCAATATATCACAGGTCCACATAAGAAATTAAATGAAAATTTTTGAAACTTTGGAAAAGTTGCAGACAATACACAAAGACCAGGAAGCAACACAGAACCTTTGAAAAATTACTTAAATTAAAAAAAAAGGATGCTGTAAATACCCAATAAAAGAAAAAGAAAAACAAAACAAAACAAAACAAAACAAATAAGACTTCTCTGATGCAAAGGGAGAACTAAGAAATTTTACACAGTTTTTCAGATTGTGAAGGCACCACCTTAATGCTTGCAAAGTTGAAGGAACAGCGATATCACATAACAACTAAAGGACTGAACTTGCAATAATGAAGATCTGGATTCAAAATTTGTTCCTCACTTTTACAAGCTATTTGTCATTAACAAATATGAGCATGAGTTTCTCATCTTAGTTGAAATGCAACTAAGAATATCTGAAACATCTATCTGATAGGAATATTATGATGTTCAAATGATGTATCATTTAGTACTTGGAAATGTTTAAGGCTTGATATAAATATCATCTGTTGGTAAAAGGATAAAAGTGCTCATTGAGAAATTAAACAACTAACTTCACCATTAACTCCAGAAATGTTTTGTAGCCCTAAACACTTCACAAACAACTTACTTTTCATTTATAACATCTTAGTATAAAAATTATTATAGAAATACTGCTATGGTGATTTAGAGGTAGAAAAAAAAAGAGAAAATAAACAATTAAACCAATGTGACAAGGCTACTCAGTAGTGGAACTGGATGCTAAATGACTTCTGATCTACCTTATAGATTCATTATGTCCTGATGGATAGATAACTTGCTTAAGGAAAGATAACTTGGAGAAATGATTCCAGTTGTCCCTTTCAGTAGTAGGATTCATTAATTGGTAAAGATTTGTGAACAAACAGTGCACAAACTCCTTCACTTCAAGCAATGTAATTAATCTATTAATCAAAATATATTTTTAAGCATCTCCTCTGTACCAGACATTGTTCTGTATTCTGGAGATGGAAAAACCAAAATGTAATGATTCTTTTCCTCAGAAAGGTTACATTAATTGGAGGGAGACAACACAAAATCCTATGTATGCAAAATATAATCAAAATACATACAAAGTCATTTTTGGGAGAAGGGCAATATGAGCAGAAAGGGTCATGAAAATCTCATGAAAAGGTACTTGAGCTAAACTTTGACAGAAACTAAGGGTTGAAAGGAAAGGTGAGGAACACATTTTAAACTTAGGGGAATAACTTGCCTGTTTAAAAGTACAGAATTGGGTTTTGGGTGAGGGACAGAAAGGAGGACAGGCTTAATAAAAGGACAAGGAGTATGTGAAGGCAAATCATGTATACCATAATTAGAAAGGCAAATTTGTTAAAGACTTAAAATATCAAAAGTAGAAGTTTATACTTGATCCAAGATATTATCAGGAGGCTCCATAATTGTCTTATATCATTTACATGTTCCTCTACTATAAAAGAAATAATCTTTGGTTAGATGAGGAGTTTTTAATCCTAACTCAAACTTGAATGGAAAATAAAATTTCATCTTTATTTTTACAATCTTCTAACTGAAATTTAGCATTTCATTTGATTCAGTTTTTTTTAAACCATTACTCTAAGAAGACTTCATCAGACTGTGAAAGGGATTCATAGGACAAATAAAAGATCAATAATACTTGGATTAGATGATTTAGGTTTGGGTGAGCATATTCTTTGTTGTATATGTATGCTTATGAGTGTTGAGAGAGAGTGGGTAGAACAAGAGGAAAAAGAAGGAAGAGAAGAGAAGGAGGAAGGGGAGAAGGGAAATAGTATAACATCTACTTTATCTTATTCATATGTAAAAATTCAGTAAAGGATAAATCACTCCAAAGCCCATTACTGTGTACCTAAGTTTGATTTCTCCTTAAACAGGTACAGCAAAGGAGTACTAATAAGCCCTACATTCAATACATATTTTATGACATTTAGTTATAATGTATATTATTCATTGTGAAAAAAATTATTAAACTTTGATAGCTAATTTTATGCCATTTTTGCATGTTACAAATACATTAAATCACTAGCATGTACAGAACCTTTCTATCAACATTCATTTATTGTTAATGCTTTTCTAAACACTTAGAGAATAGCAGTAACCATGACAAACTGTAAATCATTTATGAGCTTTCCCACCATTGTCCATTTATCAAGTGCAACATTTATAGCAAAACACCATAAAACATTTTCTTAAAATCAAAGCTATATCTACTGCAAGAGTCCACTCTACTACTTGAAAAACAGAGGATTTTGTTTGCATGTGTTTACGTTATTATAGCCAGCTCTCATTAATTTAAAAGCTAAGCTATTTGAGTATGGATTATTTAGGCCCTTAGTGTCATTATTTCCCATTTCTTTTTTTTTTTTTAACAGATGATTGTCATCATGATAAGTGATCATAAGAATAGCAATTTAGAGCTGAAAGGAGTCTTCAAGGTCATTGACTTCAAACTTCTCATTATATAGAAGAGGAAATAGGCTTAGGAAGATTAAATAATCTGCTCTTTTCCACTCAAATCAAAAATGTTTGTTTTCTTACATCACAGATTTAAAGTTGGAAGGGCTAACATCTAAAAGACAAAAGGCTTTCCAGGAAGCTCCACTGACTTTGCCCATTATCACTCAAGAATAAATTATCATTGAACTACCTCCACATATCTACCAGATTGGCTAATATGATAGAAAAGGGAAATGGCAAATGTTGGAGGGGATATGGGAAAATTAAAACATTAATGTACCATTGATGAAGTTGTATAATGATTCAACCATTCTGGAAAGAAATTTGTAATTATGCCTAAAGGGCCATAAAACCATGCATGCTCTTTGGCTAAGCTACTATTACTAGAATACAAAAATGGAAAGGATCTATATGTTATACAAAAACATTTATAGCAGCTTTTTTCAAGGTAACAAAGAAAAGATGTCTATCAATTGGGAAAGGCTGAGAAAGTTGTTTTAAGTGATTGTGTTGAAATACTATTGTGCAATAAGAAATAATGAGTAGGATGCTCTCAGAAAACCTAGAAAGATTTACATGAACTGATGCAATGTGAAATGAACATTATAACAGTGTTTTAAGGTTCGCAAAGTATTTATATTTACTATCTCATTTTAGCTTACCACTCCCAATTACACCACTACTACTGTGTCATGAAACAGAAGATAGAGGAAATGAAATTCAAATTTGTCCAATTTTTTCTGATCATCAGAAGACTTAAAAAAAAAAAAACTTAAAGTGCTATATAAATCCAAATATTTATTATTGTTGTTGTTATTATTATGTCAGTGGAAATGGGGAATTAAATATTGGCTGATTTTATATGTATTTATGTGAGAGTTATCTCTAGATTTTCTTTTTCTATTCAATTGCTAACTCACTCTCTTGATTGTGTATGCCAGATGTAAATGAGGACTCAAAAGATAGCATACATAGAAGGTCTGCTTTTGCCATGATTGTTCAATACAGGAGGCTCCCTAAGAACAACTAGATGTGGATTTATGTTTTCACGTAAGACAGGAATTTGTTTGGTCCAATTCTTTCCAAAACTTAATCCATCCTTTATTAGTGATTTATAAAAGTGACTTTTTTTAATGAATAGCTGCATTGAAATTCTAACCATGTGAACATTCATAACACTCAATCTCTCAATGAATAACAAGCATGTATTAAAGACCTACTATGTCCTGGACACTATACTAACCATTGGTATACAAGAACAAAAATAAAATAGTACCCACTTTTAAGAGATTTGGATTCTATCTAGGCATTAATGCCAAAGGGAGATGATAAGTTATGTGTTCTTTAACCATAAGTGAGAAGTAGCTCCATCTGCCACCTGCTACAATGATGAAAATAATAATAATAATAACCTCAAAATTCATTGACTGACATTTACCAATTTTTCCTACTTATATTAATGTCTGCATTAAAATTTTATCAGAGATTTCATAGAAATCCCAGATAACTATCTTTGATGCTGAAAGGCAGCTGGAATCAAAGTAGAATTAGAAGCTTTGTTCTAAACTATCATCAACAGAGAATAACTTTAATAAATTTCATTCCCACCATACAAACAAAGCAGAAGTATAAAATCCTGAGAATAAAAATGCATGCAGAGTTGTAGTCCAGCTTGCAGTTCAAAGTTAATTTTTAAATGTCTTAAGAAGAAGCTGCAAGGTCAGCTACTAGATTACCTCTGCTAATGTCATAGAGAAAAAGCATAATTGAAAAAGCATCTTAGAACTACAGCCTCTCTGCTTTCCATTCATAACACAGGAACAATATTCCCCTGATTTCTAGCACTTCATCTGAATCAGTGCCACTCTTAACTCCATTACCTTGTTAGAGTAATTCAATATCCCTCGCAGACTTCTCATATGACACAAGTATAGCTCTTGGACACATGATTTTTATCCTTTCCATTATCTGCATTTCTGCTACTGTTATCCATGACAAGTAAAGTAGAGGTAAGAATCTCTCACATAAATGAATGCAAAGAGAGTGAACGTTAGAGTAAAAACAACACCAACAAGAATAAATAATGACAACTTGTCAATAACTCTATGCAACATCAATGATGTTCTACAGTCTTCAGGATCAAAGTACTTTATGCATAAATTTCCTGGACTGACTCTGGGAACTGACTTTGTGTCAGCTTGCTTTTATAAATTTCAGCTGTTTGGTGATATTTGATCTTAGAATTCATAGGAGTTTGATACACATGGCAAAAACCGATAAACAGTAGTAGCCTGAGTAGTGGAATGATGGGTCTGGATTAGTCACTAGGATTCTCATCCACCCATGTAAGTCTTCACACATTTGGGGTAGACATCCCTTAACTTACCAACAGATTTGAGGCTTATTGGTTACTCTCAACCTGGTTTCCACATCTTCCAAGATGATTTGCCAGGATGTAATTACTGCAAGTGCTGCAGACTCTTGGAAACAAAATTGAGAGTTGGGTGAAGGTAGATGCCAAAGGTGAATAAGCAGTCCTGAAAAGGGACCCTTCCAATCCTCCCTGAACACCTCAGGAATGGCAGATGAGAACCATGTGCTGCCATGAAGATGACTGAAGCAAGTATTGTGGAGTACTTAGATCTTGATCTGACATTGAAGATGCCAGTCATTTGCCAGGCCATTACCAATCATTTTGATTTTTGTCCTACCACTCTGGATTTTAATGACTCTGGAGGAGAGAGAGAGGATAATGGCTGCACAATTCTGCCTCACTTTGATACAGTTCCTACATAAGTCAAGGCATCACCTTATGATGACATTGGTCCTCTTCAAAAATGATGGATGAACAATAACACACTAAGATAAAGAAAAGTAAATAGGGAAAATTTGTGGTAAAATTAGCCAAATTAAGTCAATTTTTACCTTGAAAAAATACTGCATATGTTAGAGAGAGAGAGATATAGATATATGTTATATTTAAAATATCAGTGAGTGACAAAAGATGGGAATAATGAATGTTGGAAGGATTGAAAGAAGACGGAAATGCTATTAAATGCAGGAATAGTGGATTTTAATTTACTACAGTCATTTTGGAAGACAACTTGGAATTATGTAAATTAAGTGACTATAGTGTCCAAATTCTTTGATCTAGAGGTTCATATACTCTAAGGAGTTAATTCATAAGAACGAAGATCTCATAAACACTAAAATATTACTGATACCACTTTTTTGCAGTAATAGCAGCAAAGATTTGAGTTCGAAACAGATACCCGCTGAGTTGTTAGTGGTTTCGATTGCATCTGACTCTTCATGACCCTATTTGGGTGTTCTTGATTAATTAGCCATTTCCTTCTCCGGTTCATTTCATAGATGAGAAAACTGAGGCAAATAGGATTGAATGAATTGCCTAGGGCCATAGATTTTATAAGTATCTGAGGCCAGACATGAACTCAAAATGAGTCTTGATTGTTTTGATTTCTTTTGTTCTTCTTTGCCTTGAAAAATATTCAGGATAGTTCTCTGAGAGTGGTAGGTACAGAATTACAGGGAAAATATAAGTGATGTAAAAGCAAAATATATCAATATAAATTTATTTTAAAACTTAATGGGAAAACATGTTGCTGGCACTGTAATGTTCCCAAAGCACCTCCATCTTCAACAAATCATGCTTCACACATAATAGTTTCTTAATAAAAACTTTTTCATAGATTTATTCAGTCAGTGTAGATGATCAGAGTTTGAGAAACTCTGGATCATTGTTTTAAAATTTCATGGTACATTTGCAATGAATTTATTAAATTTCTTATAAACATTTCTCTTCTCACCATTTTCAAAGCACAGACTTTGTACTTTTGTGCACTTATTGCATACAGCTTTCTTATTACATTTGTTAATTTTTATCTTTTTACCCTATTGAACTAGATGCTCTCTCAGAGTGGTGAGTGTGTTAAGGACACAAAAATTTTACCCACCAGCAAAAAGAGGGAAAACTAGTCCTCTTTGGCATCCAATATTCCATTCCATTCTTTGTTCTACTTATCTTGGACTCAGACTTCTGAGGTCCCTTGAGAAAGAAAGAGCAGTTAAGGCAGTGGCTATAGAAACTATGACTGTCAGAGAAGACAGAGCCAGCAGCAGGACCAGTTAGTCAATTAATAACAATTTATATGTGCCAGGCACTATGCTAAGCACTGGGGATACAAAAATAGGCAAAAGACAATCCCTCCCTTCAATAATCTCACAATTTAATGGGACAGACAAGAAGTGAATATGTACAAAGGAAATGTAATCAAGACAAATAGGAAATAATTAAATGAGGAAAGATACTAGGATTACCAGGGGTTGAGAAAGGCCTCCTTAAAAAGATAGCATTTTAGTTGGGAATTGAACAACTGGGAAAATGGTTGAGACCACTAGAACTAAAGATGCATGTCTTCATGTAGAATTGCTCAATTTCCTTTCCAAATTATCATATACATAGTAAATGATGTGATCAACACATGTTGTCTGTCAGTTCTATGAATTCAAGGACTAAAAAAGGCAATCTTGGAAATGGTTAGTACGTAAATTAATTAGAGATGATATAATTATTATTTTAACAAGATTCTATTTAATTCCCTATAATGGCTTTGGTTGGACCTACTAGTCATTCATTGTTCCTTATTTCTTAGCACTAATATTGATGTGCTGCTGTAAGAAACAAAATATCTTACCAAGGACTCTATTGACTTGCTGATAAATCCAGGAAAATATTTTATTTTATGTTCTTGTAACAACAGGTATCTAAACTAGTAAGCATGCCTTTGAAGCACAAAATCATAGTCTTTTATTACTTATCCCAAAACACAAATCCTTCCCAGTGTGCCCCATTAGGTGGTTACTTTAAAAGTACTTCAAAACTTAATTCCTCTATGTGATTCTCCATCTCTAATTATATCTTCCCTCATCTTCCCTCCACTTGTGAGTCTGAGTCCCCATCCCTGATTAAATCATATAATGTATTTTTTATTCCAGTTTATGGCTTATTTCCATAACTTTTTGATTCCCCTTGTTCCAAGACACCTTGCCTTTACATTCCATTTCTTAAGTTTCAATTTCATTTTTTTCTGATTTAAGTTTTATTTTTCTGCATTTAATTTATTTCACAACTATGTGGAAACTAAAACCTCATCCAATCCTCACACTGCTAATCAATGCAGTTATTTATGAAGGATACTGCAGTCTTTAGGAAGACCATTCTGCCTATGGAATAAAAACTGAGGAGGCCACTTAGCTAATGGCACCAAAACAGTGCCATATGTTGGATGTTGCATAATACTGCACTCCCTTGCTGAAAAACCATTATATTGACACACTTTCTTCTGTACATTTAAAGTAGTACTCAAATCACATGACTGAAGGACAAAAATCAAAGAAGTGATAAAAGTAATAAAATGAAATGGAAAAAATGTCACTTTGAAAAGATAAAACTTACATTTTGAATAAGATTATAAATGTAAATAATAAAATAGCCATAAATGTAAAATAAAAAAACACATTTCCATATCACTTTAAGATTAATAAAGTACTTCTGAAATAAAAACTCTAAAGTAAGTGGTATACTATTATTTTTATTTAATTGATGAGGAAACTGAGGCTTAGAAAGGAAAAGTGAAATATCACAGGCTTTGGAACTGGAATGAAGAGTTCTTTTAATTCCATGATCTCATTTATGAGAAACACATAAGAAAAATGAGTCCAATTAAATTTATATGACTTACTCTACATCACATATTAGTCAGGTGAGATCCTAAGTCAGTTTTCCTGGCTCCAAATCCAAGGTTCTTTCTACCACAACCTGTTGCCTTTCAGTCTCTCATATCTCCTCCAGTACTCTCTCTCTATATAAACTTCATGCTTCGTATCCATGTATATGGTCCACTTTTCATTGGGTCCCTCCATTTGTTTTGCTTTCTGTACTAGCCACAGAACAAATAAAACACTTCGGTAGTTGAAGTCTATGTTGTTCACAATAGAGTGGATGAATAAGCAGTTGGGATTTTATAAGAATGACTCAATCATATATACATTAAACTCTTCCTCACACTGATCCTGTTTAGGTCAAAGCAGGTTTCTGACCCTATTTTGGTTTCCTAAATCGTGGTTGCATGGGAAAAAGGTCTTCAGTCAACAAAATATTTATTGAATGTTTGCTATATTCTAGAACCTGTGTCAAACTGAAAGAATATAAATATTAAAAATGAAATAGTCATTACTCTCAAGGAGTTTATATTCTTACTATGAAAACAAAAAGTGAATATATAACTGTATCCATATATATGAACATATTCATATATTCACAAATGTGTAATGCATATATATATGCACACATTTACATTTATAATATTTTTGCTTTAAAATATATGTATGTCTATACATATAAATACATTTTCTACAATAAGAAAGAAATCAATTTATGGTAGTAATTATTTCATTCTTTGTATTTATGCCCACTTACATATATAAATTATTTAACTAGCTATATTGAATTAATACATTGAATTATTATGAGAGCCATAAAGAGAGAGAGTAAAGAAGGTTAACTGAAGGCAATTCTCCATCTCTTTTGGAGATGGAGCCTCCAGGAAGGCAAAAGAGGGAGCATTTAAGATCAGATCAGATTTGCATAAAAGGAGAGAAAGAGAAAGAGTGATTTTTATAGTCAGAGCTTTCAATTTGAGTACAAAGACAGAAATGGAAAGAAGAGAATATTGTTTTGAAGTTAGGTAGTTTGTTTGGGGGAAGGAGGAGGAAGAGGAAAAGGAGAAGAAAGAGAAAGAGAAGGAGGAGGAGGAAGAAGAGGAAGATGAGTCATAGTGGTAATAATCATAGTAATACTAATAATAATAGCTTGTATCATATAGCACTAAATTTGCAGAATACTTTATATAAATGTTCTCTTTTGATAAGGACAGAATAATAGGTTTCCCTAAACTATATTAAATCCTGAATGCTAGTCTGAGGAAACATAAACCTTGTACAATTATATAATTAAATATGGGTAATTCATTACAATACAATGGTTGATAGTCTCCTCTCAACATTTAGGAGCTAAAAAATTCTTTGACACCTCTGAAAATCATTACAGGATCCTGGGGAAATTAAAAAGGTTTAATAGCTAGCGAATTGGGATTTAGGAGAAGCAGATATTGGCTTTGATACAAAAAAGTCCTAGATTCACAGACTAGTAGAGTTTGGAGGATCCTTAGAGATTATCTAATGCAACCTTTTTATTTTAGAGTTGTGGTCACCTAAAGCTGATAGAGGTCAAAGGTATCTATCTCTGGTCTCTGAGTTAGTTAATCAGGTCGTTTTGTTAAAAAAATTAAACATAAAAATCATTGCTGGATTGTCAAAATCTACTCCAGAGGGCTTTAAAAAAGTAAAGTTTCTTTTCAGATTCCATACTTAATAGTTTTTCTTTCTTTTTCTCTAAAGTAAAAATGGAAGATTTTTTTAAAAATTAATTTCTTAATAGAGCCTCAGAAAATCAGAGTACTCATTAGTTGGATTGTATATCATTTTAAGCACCTGAAAAACTAAACCATATTTTTCATTTTAAAATGTTATAAGCCTTCAGTTGTCAAACATTTATTTATTTCATCCTAAGGTGTTTTAAATAACTGTCTCATATTAGTATAGCCATTTATGCTCTTTCAAAACCATTTTGAGATGCATTAGCTAGGTAGTAAATTGATAAAAGTGTTAGGCTCCAGTCAGGAAGAACTGAGATAAAATCTATCCTTAGACACATAATAACTCTGTGACTGAGCAAGGCATTTAACTTTTGTTTGCCACAGTTTCCTTGTCTGTTAAAATAGGGATAATAATAAAACCTAAATGCTGCTTTGAGGTTAAAATGAAATAATATTTGGAAAGTGACTGACACATAGTAGGCACAATATGAAGTATTAATATTATTAATGTTCTATCTCTACAAGAGCCCCATGGGAGGGGTGGGAGAGGCATTATAATATAGAATCTTGGTGTCAGAAGGAACTTTAGAGTACATTCATTCCAAAGACCTCTCAAACTGTAAATGCAAGACCCTTGACAAAGTAGAATTCCTATTTGTTCTTAACGACTTCCAGTGATAGATACTCCATTCCTTTTCAAGAAAAGACTATTTTATTTATCTTTATTTGGGACAGAATTAGACCTTATCAACACCGTTAGAAAGAAAGGGAAGAGAAGGGTTTAATGGTTTACTCAAATTCAATTTAATGACAGAATTAGAATTAGAAAGTGCCCTATCGCTCCCCCTCACCCCCACCCCCCCAGCCACATACACCTGATTTATGGAATGACAGGATTTGTAAGAGGTGGGGGTAGGGAAGGGGAATTACCGAATTCTTGTCTTGTCCTGTTGTGACAGCATTCTCTGACTCAGTGATATCAGAGGTCATCAGTCTGTAGATTTTAGTCACAAGCGAAGATCAGTTCAACAATTCCACAAAGCAAGGGGCTCCCAGTGCCTGTCCAATTTCATGTCCTTGTCAAACTTCAGAGGGAAGGCAATTTCATCTTGTGGAATGACTCATCTGCATTTTAAAGTAACCCAAGATCTGTAGAGCCAGTCACTTTGGCAGACATTCACTGTAAGAACCATGACTTAGGTGATCATCCCGTCTATCTTCAGCTGAATCTACATTCTTATGATCCCTCCAGTCTTAGCAATGACATTAGCTGCAATTGATTCAGCCAGATATCACAAAATTAATTTTCATGCAAAATGTGCTTTTCCCATGATTTTATTTTTTCTTCCTTTCTCTTATAACCAGCTTTTTGAGGTGAAAAAATGTTGGAAATAAAAGAGGGTTGATTATTATTATTTTTTTTTTATTATTTTCTCCTTTCTACACTATTAGTGTTCAGTAGTGTATGACTCTTTGTGATCTCACTTGGGATTTTCTTGGAAAAGATACTGGAATGGTTGACCATTTCCTGCTCCAGCTCATTTTATGGATGAAGAAACTGAGGGTAAATAGTTAAATGACTTGCTCAGAGGCACAAAATAAATATCTGAGGCTGGATTTGAATTCAAATCTTCAGGACTACAAGCCCAGCACTCTGTGTACTATGGCGCCACCCAGCCGCACTCTGCTAGTGTCCAGTATAATGCAACTGGAGACGAGAGCCTTAACAATGATCCTACTAATGGGGGTCCTTCCTGCTCATAATATCAGGGCTCTGTATTATCCAGTATCAATTGAATCCTGGTACTAATTCTCAATTTGTAGTTCACAAAATTTAACACTGGGTGAAATCTTAGAAATTTTACACATCATCAACTGACTTTCAGAGGGAAAATGACTGCCAAAGATGACACAGATTAGTACATTAAAGAACTAAAAAGCAAACCCAGGTAAATCCATAACCAAACCAATTCTCTTGAAACGTGCAAAGTTTTTAATATTATAAAGTTGTACATGAATCTTATTTATTAATGTTAACATTATTACTTCTTATTGCCTATTCATTTTTTAAGGAATACTACTGTTTTCTTCTAATCTCAAACCTCTCACTTTAATAAATGCTTATAGCCTGATTGATTAGAATCATTTCATTGAAAAAGAAAATAACATTATAATTTGGTTGTGATTCCTTTTTGGCAATTCATGATACTTTTTTATATATTCCATTGGGGTTAAACAGGTCTCTTTTCTTGAATACCTAATTTAATTTCCTTTCATTGGTCACAGATGACCTTGTACTGACATCCCTGTGAACCTTATTAATCTGGTTAATTAACAGGGAATCCTTTCCTCCTACCTCTGCTTTAACTTTTAGAAGTTTGACTTTCTAGTGATTTGGAATAGTATCTGAATGACTATAGGAAACAGGTAGTAAAATCTGGAAGGAGTGCAGAATCCTGGAACATAGTCTTACATGCAACTGTTTTTTAATTAAATACTTCACTCATCTTTATGCCAGTATGGAACAGTTACAACATGTGAACAGAAGGACTAAAGAGTGCTTCAAAGGATGATGAAGATTTTTCTGGCAAGGAAACAGCACAGTGAAAAAAAAAAAAAATGTCTTATTGGATATGGTATCCAGTTAATGATGTTTGGCTTCTGTCACCAAAATTACACATCTGACATTAATCACTACTATTGTTATTCAGCATTCCCCAAACATGAAATCCCTTTAGCATTTCTAAATAGATAGCAATGCATACATTAATTTTTAATTTGCTCTTGGCCAATCTCCCTACCACATTAAATAAGCAGAAGTCTTTTACCCTAGTGGATCACTGAGGTGTTTTCAATGGTATTAATCCAGTGATCAGCTCTACTGCTTAACACTAATAGAATGAAACTCTTTTGAGCTCATCCCTTATCTCTAATCATCAAATTATAAATCATGAATTTGAAAGGATCTCAAAACTGTTCCTCCCCTCCGCCAGGCTAATATCCTTCTTTTCCATATGAGAAAAGAGACATGGGGAAATGAAATGACTTGCTTGATATCTCTTGATTGGTAATGATCAAGTGTTAATTTTACATTTATATTTATTGCTTATGCATGTTTATATTTCAAAATTTCTACTTACTTTTCCTCTGTGTAATAGAAATTCTTGGGATTTTTCTATTCTGTCATGGATTTTTTTTTCCTCTATAAGGTTACAATTGGCTTTGCAGAATAAGCTATTTTCAGTTGTAAGGCCCAGTCTTTTGCCTTTTTGAAATATTATACTCTAAGAGTTTTGTATGAGTCTGCTGCTTCTTTGGGACTTGAACTGCTTCTATCTGTATTTTGAGGGAAAAAATGTTTTTTTTCATTTTATATAGATCAGTATTTTAGAAATTACTGGGTCTTTCCCTTTTTTGTTTCTCATGATAGGTAGATGATTTCTATCTTCACTTTGCCCCATGGATCTATACAATTTATAATTTTTGAAATGAAGAGCACTTTTTTAAATTATTGTTTTCAGGATGAATATTAAATCACAAATATTTTCCTTAATTTTATTTTAGGTGAATTGTTCAGGTATCTTAATTCTTAAATATTCTTCAATTGTTTTAAACTTTTAAGATTTGTTCTAATATATCTTGCTGAGTCATGGTGTCATTGATTTCTTTTTGGTCTATCTATATTACAAAATCCATTACTTTGCAAGGTTTTATCATTTTACTCATCTATTTATTGTTATTTATTGCTCTTTCAATTCTTTTCTCTAGAGTTTTAATTTCCTGTTTTTACTGTTTTAAATTTCTTGTTTCTTTTTCTAAGTATTCATATAGTCCTGGTGAAGAAAAAAGTGACATTTTTTCCTTTGAGTCACTTACTTGCAGTTCTTACAGAGTTAATCTCTACTCTTTCTGGTGAGTGGGGAATATCAAGTTATACAGTAATTTTAGATACCATTAAGTGTTTTATTTCATTGATTATTTACTCCAACTCTTGTTGAATTTAACTTTATGCTATGGCAGGCTCCATACCAAGCTATACTTTTTGGTGGGGCATTGTTATTGAATAAGAAAATTCCAGAAATCTCTGAATTTCTGGGTTCTTAGGCCCTTCTGGTCTAAGCAACATTATGCTGATTTTTTTTTTCTTTTTTTCTTTACTTATTTATTTATTTGCTTGTTTATTTATTTATTTTACTGTTCTCCAGAGATTTCAAAGTCCAAAGCCTCTGTTCTATATACATTAGATTTGAGATTTTTGTCCCACATTTTTGGAATCTGAATAAGATACCTTGCATATTGTTTATCACGCTCATAAATATGCATTCAACACAAATTTACTCTCTATATGTCCAATCCAACTTCTTTTCCTATCTTTTGTTTTATTTACTGCCATTCTATAATATTATCTCCTTAAGCACATTTGGGGCTGATGTATTAGTATCTATGAGTAATGATTTCAATTTTCTTATTGTAAAATTTAATCCATTTTAATTATGTTACTATTGTTAAATTGGTGATTTTTTTTGATGTATAGACCTGTAAAATTAATATATAAAGGACATACATCTAATCTGACAACTTATAATGTGATACCCCCTATATCTCTACATAATTTTTATGAAATGTTTAAAAGTCTTCTCTTCTACTGAATCTCTGATTATTTTTTTTATTATTATTATTTTGATGCTTAGGCTAAGCTTTTCAGTATGTTATTTGGGGATGCCACTTTATGTTCTTTGCTCTTCAGAGTGCCATATTCTAATTTTTCTTTTGAATTCTGGTTTGTGCAATAATCCAATTTTATTTTCCTTAGAATCTGTAAAATTTTTCTTCACTGAAAGGTGAAATATTTGTTTTTTGACAATGTAGTTTTGAAGTTTGACTCAAGTGCTTCTTAGTCAGTTAAATTTGGGATTTCTATCCAATAGTAGGTTCTTGGTTTCTTCTACTTATATTTTGGCACCTGTTTTGAAATATAGTATCCAGTATATTTTGATAATTTTTTAAAAATCTGTAATATTTAATTTACCTCTTCATATTATATTCAAGTGGAATATTTTATTTTATAGCATTTTTATATGTTCTTCCTATCGTGCAACCATTCAAAAAAAGTATTTAAAATTTTTTTTTTTCCATTCTGTCTTTTAATGTTTGTGTTCCAATTCTTTGATGACCAATTTTTAAAAAAGAATATAGTTCTAGAATAGCTGAATTTTATTCTAAATAGTCTTTAATTGATAAGATTTGTTTATTTTAAAAGTGATTTTCTGAACATCTGAGGTTTTTGAAGAAATCTACTATTGTTTGAAATTTGAATAATTTTTCTAACATATTTGCCATACTTAGTTGATTTTGCTCTGTTTTATTTGTTGCAAAATACTTTTTCAGTGTAAGGTATCTTAAACACCATTTGGTCAAATAACCTCATTTTAAAGAGGTAAAAAATACAATCCAGAGAGAGGACGAAATTTTTCAGAGGTCACACAGTCAGAACATATCAAAGACAAGTCTATTTCTTTTATTCAAAATATTTGTTCCTTTCAGTCAAGAATTATCTGTTTTTATCAATTACTTTTTTTTTTCTCTTTGTCCTTAGTGAACCTGCTTCTGATTGATAATTATTTTCCATCTAAAAACCTAGTACTATTGTGGCTGCTTTCAAGCACATCTATTCTCTTTTCTTTCAGACATGAAGGGTAGAGTGTTAAGGTGATCAGTTGGAAAAACTACTGTAAGAATCTACTTTTCCAATCTTATTTTTGGGGGTGCACTATCTTCTCTTGGCTAATTCCTAAGGTTTAAACATGAAAAGGTCAGAGGATCATGAGTCAAGCATTTCTGAAAAAGATTTTCTGAGAGAGTTTTGTACTTGTTTTTTCTCTATCTTTCTTTTCCTTTGTTCTTGTTTATCTATCTTCTCCTGTTTTGTTAAATCATTGCATTCATCACTATAAGTCTCCTCCCTATTCTAACATCTTGTGCCTAAGTCACAGCTGCCCTCTTGCATTGATCTCAAGTTTTGGTACTTATCTGATCCTGATGGGTCTCATCTCATTTTTTCTTGCAGAACTTCCAAGAGGCTAATTATGAAAGTAACTGTCTGAAATAGACACAACCATGGGGTGTTGGAGGAACACAGAATTTCTAATGATTATTATAAGAATTGTGGGAGTGGCAGAAAACATGAGTTTGAAATAACTCAAAAATTAATTTGTAATGAGTTAATGAGTTAGTATTCATTTATCTTTATTAGTTCAATTACTGTGTGACAGATTTTTCCACCTTTCTATTTTCTTTCATCATCTAGTTTTCTAAATTTGGAAGCTCTCAACATGCATTTATTTTATGTGCAATGTGAGAGCAGACACTTCAGTACTCCTCATTATGTGATCTTTCTAGGATTAATGCCTGTTGAATAATAACCATATTTAAATTAAAATTCTAAAAGTTTTAGACTTTTAAAAATGATAGTAAAGTAATCAGCTACTAGTTTGTAAAAAAAGAATATTTTAGATAGACTCATATTACTTACTTTTGTTCAGGGATAATGTATTTTTGTCCCAGCATAAATTCTGTACGATTCATCTTCTTGAATCAAGAAACAAACAACACAGCATTTTTTTAAAAAAGTAAAAAAAACCCACAGTAACAATAACAAAATTCAGAAAGTATTATTAGTTGAACACTAGGCTAAAAAAATTTCTTTTTTTTTTCCTTGCAAAGATGTTGTTCTGTACAGCCCTAAATTATAGCTGGGGATGTGTTGGGGCAGCTAAAATCAGTACATAAGACTTGAAAGTTAAATGTTCCTTGTGATCATTTATACCTCAAATATTGGCAAACACTACAAATCAAAATTTGACTTTTTTTGATTGTCCAGATGAGACAATAATGGAGAAAATATTTTTTTATCCTATGTGTATGTGTTTGCACACACATGGTGTGTGTGTGTGAATACATATATAAATATATGGACATACATGTGTGTATATTTATATGTGTGCATGTGTGTGTACACACACTACATTCTATACCTATTTGGATATTTATGATAGTCCAAATGACTTAGTCACTCAAAGTTGTTCTTAAAACAATATTACTGTTTCTGTATATCACATTTACTTGCTTCTGTCATTTTGCTCTATATTATTCTGTTTTTCTAAGATCATCAAGCTCCTCATTTCTTCTGTTTTATTTTTATTTTCATCTATTACATGTAAAATATCTTTATATACATTTACATTCATTTTTTACATATGTCGATGTGTCATTTTGGAAAAGAAAAATCAGAATAAAAGGGAAAAACCACAAGGAAAAAAAAAAAAAGAGGTGAAAATTGTATGGCTTGATCTATTTTCAGTCTCCATAGTTCTTTCTCTGGATGCAGATGGTGTTTTCCATCCAAAGTTTATTGGGATTGTCTTGGATCACTGAACCACTGAGAAGGACCAAGTCTTTCATAGTTGATTTTCACAGAATTCTGCTGTTGCTATGTACAATGTTTTCCAAGTTCTGTTTGCTTCATGCATCATGACTTCATTATATTATGTAAATTTTTCCTGTCATTTTAGCCAATCTGAGACGTCTAAAGTGGTACCTCAGAGTTGTTTTAATTTGCATTTCTATGATCAATAATGATTTAGAGCATTTTTTTTTCATATGATTATTGATGGTTTTAATTCCTTCATCTGGAAATTGTCTATTCATATCTTTTGACCATTAATCAATTGGGAATGGCTTGTGTTTTTATAAATTTGAGTAAGCCTATCATTTCTTTTATTATAGTAGTATTCCACCACAATTATATACCACAACTTATTTAAGCATTTCCCAATTAGATTGGTGTCTCTGAAATTTCCAATTCTTTGTCACCACAAAGAAAACTTATAAATACTTTAGAATATCGTTTATTTTCCTTTTTCCCTAATTATTTTGGGATATGAACCATAGCAATGGAATTTCTGGGTCAAAAGGCATGAAAAAATGCTCTCAAGCATTTTTGATTAGAAACATGGATATAAACACAATCTTAAGATATTATTTTATACCTATCAGATTGGCTAAAATGATTGAAGGAGAAAGTGACAAATATTGAAGGAGTTCTAGAAAAATGGAGAAACTAATTTCCTATTGATAGAACTAAACTAATAAATCAATTGAGAGAACAATCTGGAATTATGTCCAAAGAGAAAATCTTAATAATTTTAAGAAAATATTAATAATTGTAGATTAAATTTAAAAGTATTTTTGAGTACATTTTTTTTTATTAAAAATGTTGTTAAACATTTATCAGGACATAGTTATAGTACTTTAATTTTGAGCAACTGAAACCTTTTAGATAAGACATTGATGATCAATAATGTATTCATAGTTAAGAAGGTAGAATAATGAGGAGACTGGACACCATATGGAAGGATAAAGTAAAGGACTTGGGAAGGGGTGAGGGTGGAGGAAGACATGTTCTTGAAGGGACCTAGTCAAAAGAGACCTATTATTGGTATTAGCCCTGGAAGTAATCTCAGAGACCATCATACCCAAGTCTTTAATTTTACAATTGAAAAAATAGATCTCAGAAGATTAAGTACTTTTCTCACAGTTACATAGATAGTATCATAATTGGGTTATGAATACAGATATTCTAACTTGAAATCCAAGTGTTCTTATTACTGTGGTACTTGTTTCTGAGTATTTAAAGGACTTTCATATGAAAAGAGGAATTATACTTGCTCTTCTCCCCAAAAGACGGAACAAAGTAAAAGTTTCCTAGAAATATATTATGTTTGATGTAAGAAAAAACTTCTCAACAATTAGAACTATCCAAAAATGCCTTTTGAAATAAGTTTCCTGCCACAGAAGCTCTTTAAGCTGACATAGGGTGACTGCTTCTTGGAAATGTTGTAGAAAGCACTGCTCTTCACTTGTAGGTTGGACTAGTTAACTTCTGAGGTTCCTCCAAATTTGAGGCTATATAATTTGGTGATACATTTCCAGAAGTTGTCAAGTCTTCTTGTTTAGTCTTTAGGTTTCTTCAAAAGCTTATTTTATTCACAATGAATGTTTCCCATTAGTAAGTTCTCACCACATTTCTGGGTCATAAAAGTGGCTTTAAGATAAGAGGAAAACACCTAGGCTCATTAGGTTTTATGTATCTTTAAGTCAGTGTGAGTAAATTACATAATCTTCACAAGCTCACTACAATTACCATTGCCTAACCCAATGTATTGAACCTAGTAATAATTAAGCCACTACTAGGTAAATGAAGGGATATCTTGAGAGTGTCCTTGTTTCATTTTTTCTGACCATGTTGTGAGAGTTTGCCATTGTGAGTTTCCATAAAATAATTTTTTTGGCAAGCGTACATTTGGCACTTAAAAAAATGTGGCCATCCCAATAGAATTGTGCTCTCTGCAGCAGAGTTGGAGTATTTGGCAGTTTAATTCAAGAAAGGACTACAGGGAGTACCAGCCCTGAAGTCAGGAGGACCTGAATTCAATTTGACCTCAGACACTTAACATATCTAGCTGTGTGACCCTGGGCAAGTAGCTTAATCCCAATTGCCTCAGGGAAAAAAAAAAAAGAAAGAAAGAAAGAAACAAAAGAAAGAAAGAAAGGACTGTAGGGTCTGGTGTCTTATCCTACCAGTGATCTTCAGACTCTTGCAAAGACAATTCAAATAGAAGTTTCAGTTTCCTGGAATGGCATTGACATACTGTCCAGATTTCTCAAGCATACAACACTGAGATTAGCACAGTGGGTCTATAGACTTTCAGTTTGGTAGTCAGCCTAATACCTCTCCCATACTTTCCTTTGAAATCTCTCAAACACTGAACTAGCTCTGGCAATTGTGTGTCAATCTCATTATTAATGTGGACATTCCTGGAAAGTATACATACTGCCAAGGTAAGAAATCTTATCCACAGTATTCAAAATTTCACCATTTACTGTAATGATTGTTACACCTGTGAATAATATGGTGCTGGCTGACAGAGGACCTGTATTTTCTTGGTGTTAGGCCAAATTAGCAAAAGTAGCAGAAAATTGATCCATACTTTATTGCATCTCTGCTTTGTGGCTTCACTGAATGGATTGGATCACATGAGAGACATGAAGGACAGCAACCACCAGGTGAATGAATGACTCATATTCATAAGATATCTATTCTTTCGTTATGTTTAGATTTAGAGAACATTAGGCCAAAGCAACTTTCTTTGTAATCTTTGTAATTCTGTGAGAATTTTTTTTAATTTTTTCTTGTCAGAGTTAAGGAGAAAAGGGAAAAAAATATATCATAATGCATTCGCCAGGCACTGATGCAAAGAAATGTGCTGAAGTATTCCCACCTTATATAAGAGAGCCCCAGATTTAGAGATTTGGCATGAAAGACATCCAAAATAAAAAATAGAAAAGAATTAAAGCTAAGGCTTATGACAATAAGAATTTCTGTTTTGTATTCTACAAGTTCTCTTCTGGACTAGTACCAACAATTACTTTCCAAGTTTCTGTGTAATGGTCATCATAACAAGAAAGGAAAGAAGGGAGCTCTAGATGATCATGTATTTTCACTTATTCAATAGATCCATGATCTCATTAATTTGGGTACCCATCAATTGTTGTTCAGTTGTTTTATGTCACATCTAACACTTTGTGAAATCCTAGCATTCTGTTCAATGAGCCACCTAGCTACACTAAAAACAAAAACAAAAAACAAACAAACCACTATTTCTCCAAAAAATCTATAAAATCTATAATCCAGTCATGTATACCTTTTCTTTCTTTCCTCTCTCTCTCTCTTTCTCTCTCTCTCTCTCTCTCTCTCTCTCTCTCTCTCTCTATGAGGCAATTGGGGTTAAGTGACTTACCCAGAGTCACACAATTAGAAGTATGAAATGTTAAGTGTCTGAGGTTAGTGGTTTTGAATTCAAGTCCTCCTGACTTCAGAGCCAGTGCTTTGTCCACTATGCCATCTAGCTTCCCCATGTTTCCGTGATATTATTTGGAGTTTTATTGGCAAAGATATATCAGTGTGGTTTAGCAATTTTTTTTTCTCCAGCTCATTTTATAGATGGGAAAATTAAGGCCAACAGGGTTAATTAACTTGCCCAGGGTCACACAGAGATTAAGTACCTCAGTCTAGATTTGAATCAGGTGACTCCAATCCTGATATTTTATTCACTGTACCATCTAGCTGCCCTATCTCTTTTGCCTATGCAGACTATAATCCATTCATGATATTTCATCTCTACAATTCTAAGTCCTTCCCTTCATTTTCATATAAAATCCCTATGCCCTCCACAGAGGCAAACAAACTGGAGGACTCTCTCTGATTCCTTTAAGATGCTATAGCTACCTTGGTCTGCTTAATAACAGATTAATAAGCTATAAGGGGGCATGTGAGGATAATAATTTTCTAGGAAATACATAATTATCTCTTCACAGATCCCCCAAGTCCTATGACATCAACAGATCTCTTTCAATTAAACAAATGGAGGAAAAAAAGGCTAGAAATATTATACAATTAGATATCATATCACAAAGACATTGTTCCTATGTCTCAAAATACCATGTTAAAAATGACAAAGCTGTAAGAACAGAATAGAATGGGACGGACCAGAAATATTGTACAGCATAACACAACACAGCAAAGCATAGTAATCCTTGTATTAGAGTCTTAGTGGAAAGTTGAACAAAACAATTTAGTTGCTAGAAAAGGAAAAGGAAAGGAAGGGAAAAGGAGGAATAAAGTAAAAGAAAAAAGAAAGCAAAGGAGGGGAGGGGAGGAAAGAGAAGGGGAGAAGAGTAGAGGGAAGGAGAGGGGAGGAAAGGGTGGGTAAGGAAGGAATAGTATTAGTATTATAATCTACTTCTAGGTCTTGTTTAACTGCTGTTAGACACTGCTGAACAAAGGCATCAGATCAGCTGTGCTTCCTGCTCTTATCAATTTACTCTAAATCATACACAAATGTCTCAATTTCATTTCACCTTTTTACTCTGCTTTAGAAAACTAGCCTGACTGGTTGATTGGAGTACAGATAACACAGATGTCCAGTTTCATTCAGTTGTTAAAGAATTCTGCATTTCCTACAGTCTTAAATGAAATAACTTAGTTGAGTGCTTGAAAAACTCACTTGGGATATTAAATCTCCCAGGGGAAAAAATGTTTATAACATCTTTAATGCCACCAATTGACGGTCTCTTTTCTGCTTATCTCCAGATAGATATGAAAATCTTCTACTGTCGATTTTGATAAGATGGTTACTAAAATTTCACCTTGTATCAGAATCTGCACTGTAATAAAGTTATTTACACTGAAACAATAGCAGATTAATAGAACTATATAATATTAGAGTTATAAGGGAATTTAAAGACCATTTGGTCAAATCTACTCATTTTAAAGTGGTTAAAAACTGAAACTCAGAGACAAGAAGAAATTCAATGAAGGTTACACACTTAGATGGTATCAATGGCAGGTCTAGAATTCATGATTTCTACTCTAGTGGTCATTTCACCATCATTTTTAGTCTCTACTCCTCAGGAAGTCAGATCAAATAAGTCATCTGTTTGAGTTGGTCTTCCCTGTTTCATGCTCTTAGATTATTATTTTGTGAGTTGGTATCATTAAATTTTATTTGGAAATAGCCTTTAGGGTCAATGGGTTCAATACCTTTATTTAACAGATAAATATAAATAAATGCCAGGGAAGTTTAATAATTTACCCTAAAGTCAAATATAAGAAATGAAAAGCTAATAATGAAACTCAAATACTTTCATTCCATCTTCAGGATTTTTCCTATATTTTTATATGGCAAGCATAGATATCCCAATATCAATAACACTAGATTCCAATATGATTTCCAGTGAGAGATAATTTAACTGAGTTCTAAAAATAGATATTATTCAATTCTAAAGGATGGCAATGGCTAAGCACATGTAGAAATCATTCTAAACATCTGTTGGGTAGATGATGTCATTTTTCTAAACTTCCAGAAGGGTACTCTATGGTATTGCATATACAGACTAGAAGATTTGCCTCTTTTTCCATGTGAGCAGTTGAAAGTAGATTTTATTATACAAATAAAGGCATGGGAAAAATGTATTACTACTATGTGCTAATTCCTGAACTAAATAGTGTAAAAGTGGTTAGTAAATAAGATAGTCCTTACTATCAAAGAGCTCATATTCCAATTGGGGGAGACCATATACCTATTAGGGTTAAGCTTTTGGATTGAAGGAACAATCCTGTTTAATGTCAAGTCATATGACCACAGGTCATATTAAAATGCAAAATTATAATTAATTGATTATTGATATTGATATTGATATCCAGTAATATTGGTTGAGAAAGTTTTATGACAGGGAAGATAGTAAGACCAGTGGTCTTCCATCTTGCTGGAAGGATTATAGTTAATGAGTCCTTTCTCATGAAAGTGGTTTGAAGGGCCATATACATTCTGCAACCAGGGAGCTTGAAAGGGTTCAGATCCTCAACTGTTTGGAAGGGGTTAGTGCTTCAGAGGCTCAGACTGGAGAAGATAGTCCAGTCTCCCTCTTGTATGGGATAGGGATGAAAAAAATGAAGAAAAAAAAAGGAAGGATTATTTGCAAGAAAGTTGAGGGGGGAGTAATAACTTTGCTGGATCTGAGCAGGAGGTTATTTTTTGTCCCTCATTCTCAAAGAGGACCATTACTTGCAATTGAATTGAATGTAAGTAAAGTAGGACTGAATAAAGTCATCAGTTTCATTATCTTCTCCAGAGTCATCTGGATCCAGTGGCAAGATATAGATCAGAACAACTGAAGGTGCCCAAAGGGCCTTTTTTTAAGCTAAGGTCTTAAAACAGATTTCAGTTTGACTGAATGATTAAGGTTAGGTAAGAAATGAGACAGAGAATGCCCTCTTTCATCTAGTCCAAAAAAATCAATTAATCAATCTGGAATGGGAAGAGCTTAAGGGTTTTCTAGCCAAAAAAAGAAAAAAAAAAGAAAGAAAAATGAAAATAATATTTCCAGTCATTCTGAGCCATCAGAGCCCAAACAATAATGACATGAAACAGAGTCTGGAACCTATTTCGGACCAATCAATGAGAGTCAGAGTGATTTGAATTTAATGCAAGATATTTAAGAAAGAAATAAATAACTTGTGAGTTTTAAATGATCAACATTTACATTCTTTTGAGCAAAGCATCCACAGGCAAATGAAGAGTTAGAGACTGGAGTAGAAGGAAGACTGATGACTTCTTAGATATCCTCTCTTATTGCACAAGAAGACATGTTGCTTTCAAAATAAAAAGTGGAAGATGACTGCTTAATGTGTTATGTCAAAACAGGATAATTCTGTGTTATGTAATGGCACTGTTCATTTTATTTATACATTCACTTCCTTGATTGAATATGAAAGTAAGATTTCTATTCAAACTAAGATATAGTGGAAATGTGTCCTGAACTTGCATCAGGGTTACTAGGTTATAAGCCCTGGCTCTGTTATTTGCTACCTGTTCAGCCTCAGATATAATAATTTAACCTCTATTGTTTTCTCTTTACTTCCCTCTAATATTTTGGAAGTAGTTTAGGAAATGTGTAAAGTCCTTTCCAAGTCTTAGTGATATGACCTACAAATCATCCTGTGTATATATCTATGACTACGTATGTATTTTCCTTCAGCTAATCCATTTAGTCTTATGATAGCAAATGTTTTAAGTGCTTATGATTTTATTTTTCCATTTATAGAACTAAATCTTGGCAGACAAGTGGCACAGTGCTAGGCCTGGAATCAGGAAGATTCATGTTGCTTAGTTCAAATGTAAGTACAGATACTTACTAGCTATGTGACCCTGGGCAAGTCACCTAACTTTGTCTGCCTCAATTTCCTCATTATAAAATTAGTTGAAAAAGGAAATAACAAGTCACTCAGTAGCTGTTCCCAAAAACAAACAAACAAATAAACAAAAAAATTCTAAAAGGGATCACAAAGATTCAGACACAAGTGAAAATGATTCAACATCAACAACAGAACTGGATCTCTAGACCTTAGTACTACCAGATAGAGAGTTCTGGGAAGAAAATTGATGAAATTTTCTTGTTTCCTTCCATATCATATTCTTTTGGATGTTTTTCTGATTCTCAAATTTTTAATAATAAAATTATGAAGATATGAATAAATATCATTGTAATGAAGAGAAAATACATTTTCTAAAGAGATGGATGTAGGTGTAAAAAGACTTGGAACTAGTTTAAGGGCCAGATCAAAAGAATGGACATTTAATAGCCCCATGTCAATATGTAGGGAAGTCTTCAGTGCAGCATCTTAGCATTTATTCTTTTGCTTTTCAACAATATACATAAGATGCTCATCAAAAGATAGGATGACTTGAGACTTGCAGCGATAGCTAATACATTGAGCTCTCATATCATCCCCATCACAAAAAATTCTTCAAAAGATTAGGGAAAATAATAAAAATAAAGATTACATTTAATAAGAATCCACATAAAATTCTGTATCCTTGTAAATTGAGTGTAATGAAGACATAGCTATACAATAGTTTATCTGAAAAGGATCTGGGGATTTGGGCAACTGCAAAACCATGTGTCAACTGTGTAACCTGTTAATCTAAAACTAAACAAAAACAAAAACAAACCAAAAATATAACATACTTTTTAAGAACATGTTAAGGAAGGCATAGTGTCCTCAAGAAAAGAAGTAATAATACTGTAATATACCTTCTCTTAGTTAGATCAGAAGAATCAAGTTCAGTAAGAGATACCACAGTTTATAAATGATATAGACCAGAGCTTCTTCAATTTTTTTCACTTGTGACCCCTTTCTGCCCAAGAAATTTTTATGTGATTTTGGGCACATAAGTTAATAAAATAGATAAAACTTACTGACATTAAATCTTAATTTTTCAACTCCATGTTCAGTTATGTGACTCCATATGGGGTTGTGAACCACCATTTAAGAAGCTTTGATGTAGACAGCGAGGGAGAATGTTCAGAAGAGAATGATCGATCACCCAAAAACTTGCCTAGATAAAATGTGTTTTGAAGATCAGTTGGAAAAAATGGAGATGAGAAGATTTAGAATAGAGATAATCTAATTTATCTTATTCTGATTTTTCCTAAAGGATATAATTAGGACCAATGGGTAGAATTTGTGAGGCATATTTATCATCAATCTAAGAAAAACTAGGTGACACAATGGATAGAATGGAGATACTAATTTATCTGTGTGACTTTGTAGAAGTACAGTAGTACATTTAACACTGTTTGCCTTAGTTTCTCATCTATCAAATGAACTGGATAAGGAAATGGGGTGGCAAAGAGTTGGACATGACTGAAATGATTGAACAACAAAAGAAAAATATCCCAAGACCTAAGTAAAAGTTTATTTTTTTCATGGGAAGATGTCATGGAAAGTTGTAGGTTTTCTCACATCTGAAATCAAAAAGTAAAGGATAGACCAGAATATGAGGATATCAAAGAACAATTTTTTATTCAATTCAGATATAAATTGTTATTAAAGACTTTTGAGTTCAATTCCATGTTTCAAATTCTGTGTTTCTGTGTGCCCTGGTAATATTTTTATACCTAGCAAGAAAATAACTTATAATTGAAGTGTAAATGTGCGTGATCTTTATCTCAGCATCCTAAGCAATTAAATTGTGTTACCCCCAAACTCCATTAATTACCAAATAATTCAACTCGACTCACAAAATTAAATTTTAATGATATCTCAAAATTAAAACAATACCTGTCCAAAATTGTTCCTACAATAAAATTGATGAGTCATCATCAAAGCTCTTCTTAAAAAACTCAAATGAATCAGAACTCATTATCTCCCAAAGATGAACATTCCATTTGGGGTTAGATTTAATTTCCCAGCAGTTTATCATAACATTAAATGCAAAATCTATATCTTTGTATCTTCCAACTTTTTGCTCCTTATTCTGTCCTCTGGGATAAGTTTAATCCCTTTCCCATATGATAGCCCTTCAAATACTTGAAAAAAAAAAATCAATCATGTCCTTTCTAAGTAATCCCTTCCCCTGAATAAGCACTCCACTTTTCTTCCACCAGTGCTTATATGACAAGGTTTCTAGTCTGATGACTATTTTTGTCACCCTTTTACTGATTTGCTGTACCTTGTCAATATCCTTTAGAAAATGTAATGCCCAGAAATGAACATAATGCTCCAGATACAGTGTAACAAGAGTACAATGTGGTGACATGATAAACAAATGCTGAGTAAGATAACAATAGCTTGCTCTGCAGTGAATTTAATGGATAAAATAATAGGATCTTAACTTTAGATTTAGATTTTAGACTGTTCTCCCATTATAGGTAAGAAAATTGAGACTCAAAGAGAGGATCTGATTTGCTTAAAGTCATCCATTTGGCAATAGCAAAGGCAGAATCTGAATCTACATCTTCTCTTTCTCAGTCATGCATTATTTCCACTACAGAATGTCTCCTTTTGCATAAGGGGAAAAAAGAAAATCCTTCATCTGAATGTTGACAGAGGCAATAAAGATGAGATACACATTGGAATACAAGACCCTTGAATCACCCTGAGCCTCCACGCCCATTATGAATATTTTTCACAGTCAGGAAGGTAAAAGTGAATGCATGATGGAAAATTGACTACACCAAAACCTCCATTCCTGGATTTCTCTAGGGTTCTTTACACTGTTTCTTTATGATAGGCTAATGTGAAAGTAGTACAAGCATTATTTTCCAGTTCCTTAATCATACATACCATTATAGACAGCCATAAAAGCTGTTCCACTGTTCACGATATACCATGTTTTAAAACTTAATGGCAACAAGAGTGAAGCTTGGAAGTTCAGCTTTTGCCAAGTTATCCTCTAGAATCCCTGAAGGGAAAGTAAACAATGAATAGCCCATAAAAAAGAGAGGTTTATATCTTACATCAGTGTGATACAAACATCCCACAGCTGAGTCTTCACTAAGAAGTCATCTTCCTGAAAGGTATTCAGAATGTTCCCCGGGTTGGCAGTGGATCTTGAGAGCATAATTTCAGTGCAGTTTCTCACCAGCCTGCCAGACTTTAGATACCTGATATATAAACCTTTGAAAAGAATAAAACCTTGAGAGTTGTGTAGCAAACTTTTCTTAGCTCCTCGAGGTTGGACACTAATGTGTAAAGAATGGGGAGGTTCAGTAAGGACAAACAAGAATTAGTTTGAGTCAATGTATTCAATAGTTAGTTATTAAGTACCTACTTAATGGGTACTTAAAGCATTGTTCTGGATACTATTTGAGAGACAGGGTACTTTAGTTGTGCCAGAATGGCATAGGAAACCCATGGTATAAAAATATTTCTCCATTGATAAATAACATCAACTTACCTGTCACTTACAGTCTTAGGAAATTTCTTGGGGACACAAACTGGTCATATTGTCAATATGTGCTTGAGGAAGCAATTGAACCCAGGTTTTCCTTACTCTAAGGTCTGGACCTCCAACCCATGCTGTCTAAATGGAGCTAGGGGACATATAAAGACAAATAAAACACAGCCTTTGTTCATAGGAGCTTATATTTTTGATCTCTAAAAATTTTGGAATACTCACTGCCTCCTAGCATGAGAACTAAATGATAGCAAGTACTTTAAGATGCATTTTTTAAATTAGTTGATTTGAAGGATAATAGTTGTAAAATCTACACCTATTTGGGTCATTCTATATGATTTTTTTTTCTGTCTACAAGATGTCAAACACTCACAGAAGCATAGGATATTAAATATAAAATTTACCTGAGAAATGTCCCTTCTTCCAACACCCTCTTTATATAGAGGAGGAATATGAGACCTAAAAAGGGGAACTTTGAAGGTTAGGTTTGGAGCAAACTGAAGGCTCAAACATATCTTTCTGATTCCCAATTCTTTTATATAAGACTTCCTGAACAAGTGAAAAATCAGTCAACCATCCATACAGGGGCCTTATAGCAGCATAAAATAATTTTCATAATGTAATTCCTCTTTCGAATCACTTTCAAAGCATTTCCCAGGGGAGAAAGAAAACCTGTGAAAGATATCCCTACTTGTAACATAGCAACCTAACATAAATCATAAGCATATACCCAGATGGTTTGAGCAATGGGTTGGGGAATGTTTGTGATAGTTTCATTATTAGCTACATGGAAAACACTTGTATGATATTGAGATGATATGTAGCTGGGTGACTCAAGTTTTTCCTTTTTCTTTGATTGGGGAACACTGTAGAAATCTTTATCATTTTCATGATTTTCTTTTGCTGGTCTTTTTTCTCTTCTGAACTTCCCTTGTGCATTAATGTTTTAATGCAGGTTTCTGAGCATGAGATATGTTGGCAGAGTGGCTGAATCTATTTTCAGAAGCTGAATGAAAGAAATGTGAGGTATTCTGAGTCAAAGAGATGGCTCCCAAAGAAAGACAGTATTATGGCCTATACACTTGGTGATCTTCAAAGGTACTTGCATGAGAACATTCATTTTTCACTGAATTATCTTCTAAAATCCAGAAAGGAACAAAAAGAATCAGTAAAGGGAAAAAAAAAGTATTTTCCTCAAACTATAGAACTTTCTTTTCTTTTGATAATATCAGAATTAATCTTTCTGGAATTACTTCACTTTTCACCACACCCTAATTAGGAAATTAATTTCTTTTAAGTATCATACTGACTCCCAGTTGATGCATTCAGGAAATAAGCCAAGCAACCATTTCCCTTTCTCTTTCAGGCTCCTCTACTCCTTTTCAGATTAAAAATAAAAAATTAAGATAAATAGCCATTTATTATGTCCTTCACTGTATTCTTCTCCTTCTGTAGAAGGGATATTCATATCCTTCATAGAATTCACCTCTCATAATTTATAGGCTCCGTGGTGATCATTCCAATATATACAATGTGGTATTGAACTCTTATCAGACTTCCAGTCCTATATTTCCTCTTGCTCATTCTTCTTTTGAATGCTTCCTTGCCTTCATTAATATCTCAAATTCCACATTTTCAGAACAATGGACATACTCTCACATCTTCCCAATTTTTGTCAATGTCACCACCATTCTATTGGTATGTTGGATGATAATCATTATCTCCTATAGTTCATATAGTTCCAACCCCAAGCTTCATATTGAGAACTATTAAAGTTAGCCTTAAGTTTCTAGATCCTGGGATATGTTCAATTCAGAAAATATTACTGTTTTGAAATAATAAAATATTTAACCAGAAACCTCATTGCAACATGAGAATAGATTTAGCTTTAATGCTCATTAGAATAGTCTAAGGAAAACAAAGAAAGTAGCTTTTTCAAGAATCACACTTAAGTAATAGGAAAACATGGCAGAGTCCTTGACATAGGCAACAAGGTTGTATTTTTCACTAATGTAATGCTATGCAGATTGTCTCTGCAACTCTACTATAAATCTAAGTTTTTTCTCCTTGTTCTATGAGATTTTTAGCAACATTGCAAGATTCTTATTTCTTTTTAAAAGATATTATTATTGCAGCCTCAGAAATGCCTTGATCAAATTGTATATGCCAGTTTTTCCTTAACTTACCAAAACTTTGACACAGTGTCCTTTTGCTGGATCCAACAGTTTCTGCAAATTAAATCTTAGAAACTTGAATCAAGATAACTTTGAGGAACAATGCTGTTTTCTTTCTATCTGAACCAAGGCTGATTTGTAATTGCAACTAATATTTTTAGAGTTCTTTATAATTGTCAAAGTACTTGTAGATGTTATCTAATTCTTCATAATTCTGTGAAGTAGGCAGGAGAATTAATTTTCCTATTTTATTTTATTACCATATTATTTTTACCCATTTTAAAGATAAGAAAACTAAGGCCCAAAGATTTTCCTCATTTTACACTGCTAGTAAATAGCAGAAGTGAATTTGAGCCCAGGTTTTTTTTTTTTATTCTAAATGTAACTCTTTACATCACAACCTTATTTTTCTTTTTAAATTATCTTTCATATTGATCCATTTCTTCTTTTTACCCACTGCTAAGACTCCAGACAAGGTTCTCATCACCTCATCTAAATTATCACAAAAGCAATAGCAAGTACTCATGGGTAGGCTGAGCTAATATAATAAAAAGGAGAATACTATCTGAATTAATCTATTTATAATCTATTCAATGTCATACCAATCAGACTGCCCAGAAATTACTTTATAGAGCTAGAAAAATAATAATAAAATTTACCTGGAAGAAAAGGTCAAAAAATTCAAGGAAATTAACTTTAAAAATGCAAATGAAGAAACCTAGCTATAGTAGACTTAAAACTATACTATAAAGTGGTAATCATTAAAACCATTTAGAAGAGGCTAAGAAATAGAATAGTGGATCAGCAGAATAAATGAAGTTCACAAGACCCAACAGTCAATGACTGTAGTAATCTAGTATTTGATAAACCCAAAGATTCCAGCTTCTGGAATAAGAATTCACTATTTGACAAAAATTGCTGGGAAAACTAGAAAATAGTATGGCAGAAATTAGGTATTGACCAACATCTCACACCCTATACCAAGATAAAGTCAAAAGGGTCTTGATTTAAATATAAAAGGTGATACTATAAGTAAGTCAGGAAAATAAGGGATAGTCTATCTCTCAGATTTGGAAAAAAGAAGGAATTCATGGCCAAAGGAGAACTAGAGAAATGAAATACAAAATGGATAATTTTGATTACGTTAAATTAAAAAAAAAGTGTACAAACAAAACCAATATAGCCAAGATTAGAAGGTAAGTATCAACCTGGAGAAAAATCTTTACAAATGTCTTTTTTTTCCTGATAAAGGCCTCATTTCTAAAATATATGAAGAATTGACTTAAATTTATAAGAATGCAAGCCATTCCTCAAGTGGCAAAGGATAGAGAAAGATAATTTTCAGATGAAGAAATTAAAACCATTTCTAGTCATATGAAAAAATGCTCTAAATCACTAATGGTTAAATACAAATTAATTTACTCTAGGATACCACTTTATTCCTCTCAGATTGACTAAGATGACAGGAAGATAATGATAAATGTTGGAGGGGATTGGGAAAACTGGGACACTACTGCATTGTTAGAGTTATAAACTGATACAATCATTCTGGAGAGCAATTAAAGAGGGAAAAGGAGCCACATATGCAAAAATGATTTTAACAGCCTTTTTTGTAATGGCAAGGAATTGGAAAATGAGTAGATGCCAATTTCAAGAAAAGCCTTGAGAGACTTTTATGAATTGATGCTAAGTGAAGTGGGTAGAAACAAGAGAACATTGTACACAGTAAGAAGAAGATTATGTGATCATCAAAAGTGATGGACTTGGCTCTTTTCAACAATGAGGTGATTCAATGCAATTCCAATAGACTTTGTAATGGAAAGAGCTATTTGTGAGTAGAGAGAAGACTATGGAGACTAAATGTGGACCAAAACATAGTATCTTTACTTTCTGTTGTTGGTTTTTTGTTTGCTTGTTTTTTCCTTTCTTGATTTTTTTTTCCCTTTTGATACTTTTTTCTTGCATAGCATAATGAATATGGAAATATGATTAGAAGAATCGCACAAGTTTAATGTATATTGGATTTCTTGCTATCTATGATAGGAGATAGGGAGAAGAGAGAGGAAAAAATTTGGAACACAAATCTTTGCAAAGGTGAATGTTGAAAAGTATTTTTGCATGTATTTGAAAAAATAAATACATATTAAAATAGGCTTCGGAAAACTCCAACCTAAACATTTTTTTCAATGACACCCTATTTCCTATCATATGAAAATACGAAATGAGATAATTTTTATAAAGTTAATACATCTCCTGTTACATAAGTGCTTAATAATTGTTTGTGCCTCTCCTCATCCCATGTAAAGAGTCTGCTTCTTTAATTAAAATAAAACAACAACAACAACAACAACAATAATAATTACAAAAACAACATTATTGTGATGACGATGTATTTTAAAATCAGCCGGAGTCAGGAATTCAGGTTAAGGGAAAATCTTTGATCTTTATTCTTTGTGGAGGTGAAAGGGGATGGTGATAGCGATGTGAGCACCTGCAACACAAATCCAGTCAGCAGTCTCTCTCTGCCTCTCTTCCTGCCCCTCTGCCTTCACCCACCAAAATCATACCTACGTCATTTCCTATACAACATATCAGGACTTGCACAAAGAGTGGTGGGGTCATTCTTTCTCCAAGCATATATTTTAATAGAGTATGATCCAGTTACTATTTAGCCTTACGTGCTTGGGACCTCAGTGCATCAACTTGAGCTTCAGCCCATTACATATTATGACCCAGAGAAGGTATGTGATTTGCCTAGATTTTTAGTTAATTAACTTTGAGAATTCAAGTTTTAAAATCTGGTCCCTGATACTTCTATATACAGATCAAGTATAACTTTCTCCATTAAGCTTCCTCTGATTTTTCTACTCTCTGTATGCAGCTATATTTTGTTTTGACTCCAAGAAACAAGATCCTCTCCCATAATAAAGTTATTACTTCAGCTTTGGACACCCAGACACCTTCCCATCATTCTCAGCCTCTCTCCCTTCTGATCAGAGGGCTGAAGGCTAGAGTAATGAATTCCTCCCAAAGTTTTCCCTTATGCAGGACTGAAATTGAAATTCCACCTGACACCACCCACCGTCTGCAGCTTTTCTTGGTTTCAATTCCATGCAATATGATTCTAGAAATCCCTTGTTGACCCCTCTTTTTGTGTATTGTCATCACTCAGATTATAAAATCCTTAAAGACAGACACAAATGTCTTTCTTTTTCTAATTTGTATCATAGTATTTAGCACAATGCCTGGCACATAACAGGAACTTTATTAATATTTATTAAATTGAAGTGAATATCTCTATAGCTCAATGATCTGATAAAATCATAACATCTTACTCTTGGAAAGAATCTTGTAAGTCAACTAGTTTCAATTCTAATTCAGGGCAACAACTCCTTTTTACAATGTCTCTGACAGATGACCGATCAACTATTTTGTATTGTTTTGTTTTGTTTTTAATGCATCCATGACAGGAAGCTCACTATCAACAGGGTACCTATCCATTGATAGACAGATCTACTATTAGAGAATTATTTTCTTTACCGTGCTGAAATCTGCCTGAGTCATCATTTCTGTCCATCAGTGAAGCTTAAGATTCTGGAACTTGGAATTTTCTTTGACATGACAGATTTTCAAATATTATATGACAGCTATTATATCTCTCCTAAATATTATAATTTTTCAACTATTTTTATGTAGTATGATGTCCAGTCTTTCACCAGACTGTTTGTCCTTCTCTAGTTGCCTTAGTTTATTAATGTTCTACTCAAAATATGTTATATAGAGTTGACTATAATATTCTATATAGAGTATATTCACCACACAGTGAAATGGTTCTATTAATTCCCATAATCAATATATATTACTTTAATGAATGCATATATTAATAAAACTTATATACATTAAATAGACACAGATGGAGACAAAGATATAAATACTAATTGTGTCTTATGGATATAAGGCACATGATTTATAGGCTATATGGGCAAAAGTTGTAGAACATTATAAATTAGTATGAAGACAGCTATAGAAAAGAAGATCCATGCTTCTTCAGTGGATCAATTTGAGTATTAGAAAGAGAATTCAAAAATATTATCTATTATTAGAACTCTGCAAGAGTTCTACAAATGAGTATGAATGAGTACAAATGAGTACTACTCATTTGTAGTACTATATAATAATTAAACTTATATCTTTTCATACAGGAGACATTATAGAAACTGAAAAGAGGTTGGTCCTAAGAAGAGAGGACCTAGAATTTTTGGAAAAGAAAAGATAAAATGTGTATTGTGATAAAATTTCAGTACATAATAGGGGGGTATATGCTTGTAGAGGGACTAATCTTCCCGGGAAACAGATAGAGGGAAATTAATCACACTATCATTACATTCCATACATACTCCAACAGAGAGACAGTGTACTGTAGTAAATAAAAAGCTGGAATTGGATTCAAGAAGAGCTGATTTACATTATACTTTTGACGGTTACAGCTATGTTCATCTTTCTGAGCCTCAGTTTCTTTATCTGAAAATGGAAATAAGAATATCTTTAGAACTTGCCACTGGATTTGTTTGCAAAGTCAAAGGAGGTAATGTATTGAAAACAATACCTCATATATATTCTGGTATACAGACATAACAGTAAGACTACCACTGTCAATTGCCAAAAGCTATGCCTCTCAATCAATATAGCACAAATTCATATTATTTTTTTTTGTTACAACCCAATCCTGACACATTGAATTTTTAGTCTACCCAAACCCTCAGAACAACTGTTGCCTAATGATGCTTTCTTCATATTATATTTCTGAAACTTATTTTTGTACCCAACTATGAGACTTTCCATTTATCTCTATTGGATTTCATTCTGTTAGGTGTGGCACTAGCATTCTAGCCTATCAGGATCCTTTTGAATCCTGACTGTGTGAAATTTTGAACTGGGAACCTTCCAAGCTTTGTATAATATGTGAATTTGGCAAGCACACTCTCTATGACTTTATTCAAGTCAATGATCAAAAATTTTCTTTTCTTTTTTTTTTTTTAAAGATTAAATAGTAAAAATCCCAGCACAGATCCTTGTGACTTTCCATTGGAATCATGAGATATTGGCCTTGAACTCTTTGAATCTAAGTATCCAACGAGCTCTGAATCCTTTGATCATATTATTTGATTTATTTTTTATTTTATCTTTTTGAAGAGAAAATTACCATTTTTAATTGTTTGCTATTTACTCAGAGAAAAAGATGATACAACTGAGTAAAATTCTGTCTTAAAGGATCTCCTCCAACTAGATTTGTCTCTCCTAGAGGCCAAATGACACAAGATCATATTATTTTTTAAGCATTATTTCCCTAACATTCGTACAATAGTACTATGAGCTACCTTATTTAAAAAAAAATGTAAAACTTTTTTAAAGACATGGTATTATCGAATTGTCTGGGGACACTGAGAGGTTAAATAACTTGTCCATTAGTTACTCACTCAGTTTGTCAGAGGAAGGGCTTTAAACTCAAGTCTTAGGTATAAAATCAGATTTCTAACATTTATGCAATGCTATCCCTTGAATTACAATAGATGCTTCATTAGCATTTGTCAAATAAGTAAATAAATATTATTCTCTTTCTGAATGTAACTCAATTAAGTTTTCTTTGTGTGTGTGTGTGTGAGAGAGAGAGAGAGAGAGAGAGAGAGAGACAGAGAGAGAGAGAAACAGAGAAACAGACAGAGAGAGAGAGGAAGGGAGAGAGAACTTAAGGGTTTCCCCTCTCTAGATTTATAGTAGTTTGAGAGAAGAAAAAAAAAAAAAATATATATATATATATATATATATATATATATATATATTCTTCCCCCTATATCTTGAATGTCTTTGTCTTTACTATTTAATAATGAGTATATCATGCGTGCTTCAGAGTTCCTTTCTGGGAATTAGAAATCTTGGGATTCTCAAACATGTTTCTGTATTGAAGGCTTTACAACAAATGATAAATTTAATACCTTACCTGTAGAGGAGACAAGATGAATCACAGTACAATATGATCTTTTCATTACAATATTCATAGGATTCCTCCCTTCTCCTCTAACATTGTTGCTGTGCACCATATACAAAGTGCAGAAACCCAGACTGTCCTTTTCCAAGATCAGTGTGAATTAATAAATTCTGTGGGCTGATGACAGATTTACTCATACTGTTTGTCCATATTGAGTTTATTCAGAGCTGTTCCTCTCAGAATGGACACTTTATATTAAAAGTATGTATTCATTCCATTCCGGACAAATCCCAGATGCAATCTTTTTAAGGTTGGTAAATAATTCTTTAGACTAACAGCAGCATGAGACTAGACCATTTTTTCCCATGGGATATTGAGCTATTTTGAAGGCCAGAAAAGTCCCATGTTGGAGCCAATCATGAGTATAATGAGAACATTTCATATCTGTAACTTTAAAAAAAAAGCACTCTATATTTCTTTTAATGAATGTTAGAGATAGAAAAAAGCAAAAAAGCTTAGAAATTATTTAGTGCAAATCCCTCATTTTTACAGAAGAGATAATTGACTGCCAGCGAAAGAGAGTGGCTAATCTAATACTACATATATCATAAGAGACTGAGTTAGGACCAGAAAAGGATTGTTATTTGCTCAAGGTCACAAAAGTAGTAAACTCCAAAGCTACGACTTGAACCCTAATTCTTCCATTTAACTTACCCATTATATTCAAATAACTATACTGGTAGAATGCCTTCACACATACACACATGCAATCTGGAATCTAATAAGTACATTTAATATATATATATATATATATATATATATATATATAATCTGGTAAATAAAGTACAGATAGATAAATGATGAATAGAACAAAATCTGGTAAATTTAGCATACATACATATGTGTGTGCACATATATATGCGCATATACACATACCCACATTTAGTTCTAGGGTCTCTTTCTCAGTGATGAAGTATTTGGATAGATGAAATCTGAGTTGATGTTCGGGATAAGGTTTTTGAGACTAATGTTTTCACTTCTTTCTCTAGGATTTTTTCTTTTTCTTTTCTTCTTTTCTATTTTTGTATGGACCATGTCTTAAACCCAAATCACTCTGGCTATCATTGATTGACCAACAATAGGTCTGGAAGAGAGTGAGGTTAAGGACTTTTCACAATCCTTTCTCACTTAAATCTAATTAATTTTTATATCATGGCATCACTTCTCTAATGTCATGGTCCTCTTTGAGAATGAAGGACGAACAACAACAAGGAAAGGAAAAGTCTGAGAATATGAAAGAAATTTTAAAAAGTTATTAGGTGGCACACAAGAAATTCTAGGCACAGACAGCAGCTTTATAAGAATTAAAAGAAGAATAAAGAAAAAAAATTAAGAGATCTTATCTGGTTGCTTCTTATAAAAATCACTTTAATTGGTTTATTTAATTATGTTTTGACACACATTACACTCCCTTCCCCCCCTGCCAAAAAAAAAATATTCTCCCCCCCCAATTCCAATGCATTCCTATTAAAAAAAAAATTAGGGAAGTCAGTATAATTGGTAATACCAACCCTGTTTCACTTTTGCAGTTTATCATTTAACAAAAAAGTTGTATATACATTTATACTTTTGCACTAATATTATCCATTGTATTTGATCTGAATTTTGTTGCCTATTAGTGTTGAATTCATTTAACTTGTCAGTTACTGTGAATCTTGTGTTCTTGTTTTTCTTCTATTGTTTTCAAAAAGCACAAGTTCATGAAAGTTTTCCATATTCTCCTGAATTCTTCATATTTTTGTTTCTTCTGATTCATAAATATTCATGATATTCATACACTATAATTTGTTCAATTATTCACCAATTCATGGGCACAGAATTTATTTCCAGCTTTTTTGCTATTACTAATAATGATGATGATATCATTTCTGTCAATGAACTTCTTTAGCCATAGAGCTGGTAGTAGAGCAAGTTCAAAAATATGTACAATTGCATAACTTTTCTTTTAGTTGTAATGTCAAATTATTTTTCAGAATATTTTCACTAATTCCATTCACTCCCATGAGGGGATTGCAGTTACCGTTATTTCACAACTCCTCCAAAAATGATTTTTTGCATCTTTTATAATCCCTGCTAATTTTGTGGTTAGTAAAAGAAACTTCAGGGTTCTTTGATTTTGCATTTCTCTAATCTTTCTTGATTTTGGATATTTTAAATATTGTTACTGATAGTTTTCAGTTCCTCATTTGAAACTGTTCACTGATACTAACCCTTTAACTGGTGATGAATTATTTATTCTCAAAGTTTTATTTATTTTATTCTTTTCTTTATCAACTTCTTTTAGATTTTGAATATCAGACTACTGGCATAGGAATTTTATACAATGGTATTCTTATAAACCATATAATTTTTTATAACATAGATACATTGATTTTTTGTGATTGTCCTTTCAAAAACAGACATATATTTGTATAGATATATAGATATAGATAGGTATACATACATATAGTATAACTTCTTTTTTATAATCACTTCTTTTCTGGGTCTGATTAGACTTTCTCTTCCTATTGAAAGGTGTGTGGTATATAACTTTTCATTCACCTTAATTTTTCATGGCGTACCTTGGGTGCATATGTGTGTGTGTGTGTGTGTGTGTGTGTGTTTGTGTAGAAGATACAATCTATTCCTTCATTCAGTCAACAGGTATTTATTAAGCATTTGCTCTGCCATATAGCATGCATGGTGATAGGCAATAGAGATACAAATATTAAAAACCTTTTCTGCCTTTAAGGAACTTAAATCCTTCTGTGAGACATCATACTTAGTAGATGCCATTTGAAAATTTATTAATTAGAGGCTAGCAATGGCTAAAGCACAGGCCCTAAAGTCAGGAGGACCTGAGATCAAATCCAGCCTCAGACACTTATTGTGTGACCCTAAGCAAGTCACTTAACCCCAATTGCCTTCAAAAAAAAAAAAGAAAAGAAAGAAAAAAAAGGAAAGTTTATTAATTGATTGGGTTGAAAGATTGTGCACAGATTAGCTAGTTTTTTATAGATAGATATATACACAAAAAAGTATCAGATACTTCAATGAAAAATGGGAAGATCAGGAAAGATCCTTGGTATGAGATGAATGAAGATAATTTTAAAGAAATCTAAGGTTACTAAGAGATAACTGTGAGGAGAGAATGCATTCTAGGCCTATGCAAATGCATAAAGACTAGAACTATAACATCATTTATGGGGAACTAGAGACAGGCCAACTTGCTTGCAGTGTTAATTGAAAGAAGAGAATAGGAAATCACTATGTAAAACTTGCAGCTAGAACTTGAAATGGGAGGGGAGAAGTATTTATTTTATCCTAGAGGGACTAGGAAATCACTGGAGCACCTTGAACTAGAGCTAATATTATAGGAATATTAATTTGGCTGCTGTGTAAAGAATGAGCGAAAAGATCAGAGAAAAAGAGATGGATGGGGTGGCTACTGTAATAGTAATATAGGTGAGAGGTGGTAATATTCTCTTAGAATGATGGCCATAAATGTATAGAGAAGGAGACACATGTGAGACATTATATGAACAATTGACAAGATTTAGCAGCTGATTGGATAGGGATGGAGAGAAAGAATGAAAGTTTTCATTATTTGTTTCCTCCCTTCCTTCTTCTATGCCCCCAAGACCATATTTTGGGAGCTTTTCATGAAAAATTACACTCACAAAAATAGCCAAATTTTTGTGGGATCTTCAGTTCAAAAGCTGCCCCAGTCCTTTGTATTGACTTTTATGGGTTGGAGGAGGAGCTATGGGAGGGAGGGAGAGAGGTGCCCTAGTGTGATACTCAAAGGTTGTTAATTGCCCTCAGTATAGTTCTGACAGAACATGACCCTTTTAAGCTCAGTGCAGGCCCAGAATTGTAGGCTCTGGTATGCATGGCCCTGAATGAACAGCATTTGGTGCTTTGGGTCAACTTGATCTGCAAATTCAGAGTACATATTGGGCCACATCAACAGCCTTGACATTATATAGCACACAGGCTTTGAAAGTACCCAGAACCCATAAGTATTTAGTGTAAACCCATTTTTTCATTAACCTGCATTCCAATTTTCCCATATCTTCTCTTTTTGAGTTTTGATCAGGTAGTATTAAAAATAACAGCTTTATAAGATAACATAGGATCTGTTAAGACAAAACATTATTTGTCATTATTTCTCTTGATATTCCTAACACTTTGCACTTCTATATAGTACTGATAATCTTTTTTATTTTTGTTTTTTTGGCCAGGCAATTGGAGTTAAGTGACTTGCTCAGGGTCACAGGTCTCAGGTCCTCCTGAGTTCAAGGCCGATGCTCTAACCACTTCACCATGTAGCTGCCACAATCATTTTTAATGGTGACAAAATTAGTTTAGTAGAGGGGACCATCTTTACATTTCTGTTATAAATATAACTTACTTATATTGAATAATGATAGATTGGGGATTCATGGAGCATCTCAAAAAGGTTGGAATTTCAGACCGGCATCCCAAAGTGTCTCAAAATAATTTGAAGGCTCAGATCCATCTCCAAGTCAAGGAGCAGAATTTATTATAATTGTAATGCCAATTAAAGCAGACTACGTTCCAAAAGAAGTTAGCAAAGAACCAGGAGCAAGAAAGAAAAATTTATGGGAAATGTTAGAGAAGCCAGGTATTGATGTCACTGATGTGCTAATGATTTAGAGGTATAGTTGAGGAGTAGTCTGGTTCTAACCTTGTGTGCATATGCAGTACGCATAGTTTTCTAAGCAGAGTTTACAGGAAATCTTTTGGAGCTGTGCTTTTAGGTCTGAAATTTCACTAGGTCAAGTGGCAGGCACTCAATTTTGTTCTGCACCTGTGTCAATTTTAAGCACCTCATTATTATTGTTCATTAGTCTTAGAAACACTGTTATTACAGATTAACAGGCTGTTATCTGACAATATTTGTGGCCTTAGCATGTTGGATATGTAAACTGGGGTAGGATAGCCTAGAGAAAGAAATATATCATTTCTAAGTACAATACTCCCAAGGACAGGTGACTTTAGGTGGTTCCTAGGCCTTTCCTAGAATCTGCACCATATCAGTAAATATATTTCTATAGTCTCTTTTTTAAATTTAAAGTGTGGGCATCAATATCCATTAATGATATCTGTATATATCTGTATA
Source organism: Sarcophilus harrisii (assembly GCF_902635505.1). Classification (NCBI taxonomy): domain Eukaryota; kingdom Metazoa; phylum Chordata; class Mammalia; order Dasyuromorphia; family Dasyuridae; genus Sarcophilus; species Sarcophilus harrisii. Next base: position 342,699,966 of record NC_045429.1, read on the forward strand.
TAGCTCCCTTTCTTTCTCTTTTTCTCTCCATCTCTCTCTCTCTCTCTCTCTCTCTCTCTCTCTCTCTCTCTCTTTCTCTCTCTCTCTGATTTATACTTTCTTGATTAAGTATCAGAACTAATTTTTTCTTATTCAAGAAGTTTAGTGACAATTTAAGTAAAACAAGAAATTTTTAAATGTTTGATAGAATTCACTCTGGCCCAGGAAACTTCTTCCCTCTCCCACCCCTATCCCTTTTGGTAAACCATTTCATACTTATCTTATTCCTCTTACAGACATGAGGCTGTTGAGTTATTTAAAATACTGTTATTGAGTTATTTAAAATACTGAAAGGTATCTATTTTCTTTAAACTCTACATTTTACTGACTTGTACTTTTTTTGTAATAAGAGAAGAAGCACAGCATAAAAGATTAAGGAGTGGTAACCAAGAATTTCTGAATTCATTCTGGGTTCAAATCCCTCCTTTGATACCATTGCATAATGGTAAAGAAACTGATAAGGAACTAGAAAGGTAGGAAGGGAAGATGTAATAAGACACTAAAAACCGAAGACAAATTTTTATATTTGATAATGAAAGTCATAGATAACCACTGAATATGAATGATCAGTCAAAAGGTATGAGATAATCAGACATGCTAAAGGAAGAACATTTGAAAACTGAGCAGAGCTGGATCTGTAGTTAGATACTCTGGATCTATATACTTCCACACACATATACGTACCTACATATATATACATGTGTGTGTTACATACTTTATGTGGCTCCATGCTAGATACTTAGGACTTCAATTGACTATCAGCAAAAGGAAGGGAGTTAAATCAGATAATCCCAAAGCAAATAGCCCTTCCATGAAACCATTAAATTCTTTTATCTCTACATGCTTTCCTTCTTTTCTACTCTTTTCCTGTAAGATGGCCATTAATGAGATTTGCCCATAAATGTAATCTTTTTTCAGTAACCGTCATAGAAACTGAGTCTTCTAAGAAGTAAAAAAACTTAGTCTGCAGTTTTATTCAGACTAGTTATAGCTATAATTCAGCATGCCTCCTGATTTCTACATTTTTTTTGCTTGAATTATTTTCATCAGTGGTGTCCTATTAATATAAAATGAATTTAATTATTTCTTTTTTTTTTTGCTTTACAATACCCAAGATATTTTCATCTTATCCCTCTTCATGATCTTTGATTATAAATGTTCTATCTTTGTTCTCTCCACAAACTTAACTCAACATAATATTTCTATAAGATAAGATATTGCCACATATGATTACAGCTTTATCTCCTCAGTTTCTTCATGAAATATAAACTTATTTTAATTTTTAAAGTTTTTTTTTTAAATTAATGTTTATATTAAATACCCTTCTCATCTCTTCTGGAATGAATTGAATCTTTTTTCATGTTGAAAAAAGTAGTTTTGTTTTTTTTTTCCCATTTATTTCCTTTATATATTTCCTTTTTTTGTTTTTTTTTTTCCATTTCGTTCATCATATCTGACCTTTAAAAAATTTGTATACCCTAACCCCTCCTATTTTTCCAATTCCTATCTTTTTCACTTACACTCCTCCTCCTCCCTTCTGCCCAATCATCATGTATTCTGTTTTCCAGTGACTCTGGCCCTCTCTTGTCCTTGTGCAAACCCCTCCATTTCCTGACTGACAAAGTTCTAAAGAATTTCCCAAAAGAAAATTTCAGTTATTGTTCCTTACCTGGAAAGACTTACATGAAGTGATGCTAAATAAATTGAGCTAAATGAAGATACATCTCTAAGAAGATTGAACTTATTGTTTCTTTTTAAGTTGTAGTGCTGCAGTGTCGAATAAATGAGAACTTTGCCTTTTATTCCCTTTTATTCTCCATGAAATTTTTATTTTCCTTTCTACTCCCACATCCAGTTAGAAATTATTTATTTTCTCTCTTTCTTACCTGGAGGCGTTTGGGGTAAAATTTGTAGTAATATATATAGTCAGTCATGTTAAATAAATACCCACAATAGCAATGTCTAAAAAGATCTATATCTTTCCAGGATCTATATCTTTTCAGGAGGAAGATAACATGTTTTGTCATAAGTTTTACAGAATTAATGTTGGTTATTATATTTATAACACAATTGTTAGCATGTAAATTACTTATTGGCTCCATTTAATTTAGTCTATGTAAGTATATTCAAATCTTCCTAGGTTTCTTTGAAACCATTCCTCATATAATTTGTTATGGCATAATAATATTGCATTATGTTTTGATGCCATAATTTTTCCACTCTTTTTCTCAACTGATGATGATCCTTAGTTCCCAATTCTTTTCCACCACAACAAAAGCTATTACAAATGTTGTTTAGCATATGACTCCTTTCCTCTTTCTTTGATTTCTTTGACATATGATAGAAATAGAATAGAAAAATTATTAAGCAAGAAAAGAACTTGGATATAAACAGCTAATGTAGTAGTAGGGAACATCAAGACATAGACTCAGAAAAAGATAATATGAGAACAGCTACAATTAAAGTGTCAAAGAAAAATGCTATTTGGATTCAGGTACAAAAAAATTCTTAGAGGAATTTTTAAAAAGAGATAAAAGTGCTAAAGGAAAAATATGGGAAAAGAAATGAGTGATATAAGAAAATTATAAAAAAGAGAATAGCAATTTGGTAAAAGAGTCACCAAAAATACTGAGAAAAATGATTCCTTTAAAAAATAGAATTGGCCAAAGGGAGGCAGAAAATTTACTGACGAAAAGAACTATTTAAAGAACAGAATTCATCATATGGAAAAAAGTGGTAGGAAATTTCTACTGAAGAAAATAATACCGTAAAAATTAGAATTGCAAAAATGTAAGCTAATGAATTCATGATTTATTAAAAAAAGAATAAAATAAGCAAATAACAGAAAAAAATTTGACCATAAAACATTACTATGGTGATAAGGCAGATCAAAATACAAACTCAAAGGATAACAATATCAAAGTTCTTACATTCAAAAGCTCCCAAAAAAATATGAACTGATCTCAGGCCATGGAGTAGCTTAAAAAGAATTTTGAAAATCAAATGAAAGAGGTAGAGGAAAAACTGGAAAGAGAAATGAAAGAGTGATGCAAGAAAATCATGAAAAATAGGTAAACAGCTTTATAAAGGAGCAAATACTGAAGAACAACATCTTAAAGCAAATAAGTAAGTCAAATGTTAAAGAAATACAAAAAGTCAATGAGGAGAATGCCTTAAAAATTAGAATTGGCCAAATGGAAAAGAAGATACAGCAGCTCACTGAAAAAACTAATTTCTATCCTCATCAATTGGGGAATGACTAAATAAACTGTGATATTTGAATGTAATAGAATACTATCATTTTATAATATATGATAAGCAGGTTGATTTCAGAAAAGCCTAAAAAGACTCACATGAATTGATGCTGAGTGAAGTAAGCAGAACCAAGAGAACATTGTACACAGTAACAGTAAGATTGGGCAATTAACAACTGGGACAGACAGTTCTTCTTGGCAATATAATGATCTAAGAAAATTCCAGTAGATATGTAATAAAAAATGAGAACTATATCCAGGGGAAGAAAGTATGGAGACTGAATGAGAATTGAAGCATACTATTTTCACCTTTTTTGTTTGTTAGTTTGTTTCTTTTCCATGGTTTTTATCTTTTGTCTTGCTTTTTCTTTCATGACATGACTAAAATGGAAATATATTTTAAATGACCGTACATGTGTAACCTATGCTATCTGGTAGGGGAGGTAAGGGAGAGAAAAAGAAAAAATAATTAAAACTCAAAATCTTACAAAAGTGAATCTTTAAAACTATTTTTACATATAATAGAAAGAAATAAAATACTATTAAGTAAATTAAAATTCCTTAAAAATTAGAATTGAGCATATGAAAGTTTATGTATGACTTTACAAGAAATAAAGAAGCAAAAAAACAAAATCAAAAGAATGGGGGGGGGGAGACAATGTGGAAAATCTTATTGAAAAAAGAACTGACCTAGAAATTATTGGACTATCTGAAAGCCAATATCAAAAAAGAAAAACAAAAAACAAAAAAGCAGCCTCATATCATTTTTTTAAAAAAATGAATAAAAACTTCCCCGATATTTTAGAACAGAAGATAAAACAGAAAATGAAAAAATCCACTGATCACTTCCTGAAAGAGATCCCAAAATGAAAACTCCTGGAAATATTATAAGTCAAATTCTAGAGCTCACAGATCAAGGAAAAAAATTTGCAAACATCCAGAAAGAAACAATTCAAGCACCATGGATTGACAGTTCAAATAACACAAACTTAGCAGAATTGGCTCAAAGAGTAAAAAATGTACATACACATTCAATGATCGACCAAGCCTAGAAATCTGTCCTTCCCAAAGGAAAGTAGAAGGAGAAAAAGATAAGAGAAAGGGAGGGAAGAATGATAGAAGAGAGGACTGATTGGGAGAGGGAGTCAGAAGCAAAACACTTCTGAGTGTTTTTTGTTGTTGTTTGTTTTTTGAGGAGGGACAATGTGGAAAGAAAGAAAGGATAGAATAAGTAGAGTTAGGGGAGGATAAAATTACCAATCATAACTGCAAAAAAAATTGTAGCAAATTTCTCTGATAAAGGCCTCTTTTCTCAAACATATAGAGAACTAAGTCAATTTTATAAAAACTAAGAGTGGTTACCTTTTATTTTTCTTTAGGATTTTTGTTTTTGTTTTGTTTTTTGGTCTATGTTTTCTTTCACAACTTGACTATTATAAAAATTGTTTGCCTGACTACACATGTATAAAATTATGTCAAATTGTTTGGTTTCTCAGTGGGTGTGTGAGATGTGGAAAGGAAAGAAGGGAAACAATCTGCAACCCAAAGCTTAAAAACAAATGTTAAATATTGTTTTTATCTATAATTAGGGGGAAATTTAATACTAAATAAATGACAAAATATGAGAAAATGATAGATATAATTTCCAGGAACCTTATTATCATTAGGGCAGTAGAAAGAGCCTGTGTTAAGATACTCTCCAAAAATAAAAAATTGAAGGAGTGATTAAAAAAAAAAAGATATACTAGGAGAAGGGAAAAGGGAGAGGTAAAATAAAGAGGGAAATTCTCAAAAGAGGTATACAAGAGCTTTTGTAGTGAAGGGGCAATGGGAGGAGTGGGCAATGTTTGAATCTCACTTTTGTTGGTATTAGTTCAAAAAGGGAAGAATACACACACAAACACACACAGTGATATAAAAAATATCTTACTCAAATGGAAAATAGGAGAGGAAGGAGATAAGAGAGAGGGGTTGGGAAGAAGGTGGGACTTGGCATTATAAAGGAAATCATCGATTAAGGAAACTAGAAATTAGAAGTAAAGTAAACTTTTGAGGAGGAGCATAATAAAAAGAGAGAAGGATAAAGAAAAGAAAATAGAATGGAGAAAAATGTACAGTTAGTAATCATAAATCTACATGTGAATGAGATGAGCTCATCCATAAAACAGAGTTAACAAAAGAGATTAGAAACTCAGAATCTAACAATAGTTGGTGTTTAGAAGAGACACACTTAAAACAGAGCCACAGAGAGTTAAACAAACAAAAAGCCAATAATTGGAGAAGACTCTATTATGCTTCAGATGAAATAAAAAAGGCAGTCTTAGCAATCATGATCTCAGACAAAGCAAAAATAAAAATTAAACTGATTAAAAAAGATAATCAGGGAAACTGCATTTTACTAAAATGTACTATAGATTAGGTTTCATAAACTTTTTTCCTCTTGCAGGTAGTTAAGTATAAAAATACGTTTTCAAATTAAACATTTACTGATAATACATCATAAAGAAATTTATTTTTAAAAAATTCCTTGGTATACATATAATGTTATATCATTTGTTAAAGATAAAAGGAAATTTGCATACTAATGAAATAGATTTGCTCATTTATTTTTATGTAAAGAATTAAATCTTAATGGATATTTGGTATTTCTTATTGATGCCAACTTTTTTGTGACTCCCACATTATTACACAATCGCATATGGAGTTATGACCTACAGTTTAAAAAGCTTTTCTATAGATAGTGAAATCATATTAAAAATTTTACAAGTTTTTCTGATAAAAATTTCATTTTTCAAATATATATGAAATCAAGTCATAATTATAAAAATAAGAGCCATTCCCCAATTGAAAAATGGTAAAGATATGAACAGGAAGTTTTCAGAAGAAATCAAAGTTATCTATAGTCATGTGAAAAAATGCTCTGAATCATTTCTAATTAGAGAAAGGAAAATTAAAACAATTCTGAGATACTACCTTTCACCTATCAGAAATGAAGAATGCTAGAGGGAAAATCAATATACTAATAAACAATTGGTGGTTTCAACATTTCTGGAAAGAATTTGGTGCTGTACTCAAAGGGCTATAAAATTTTACATACTCTTTGACCAAGTAATACCACTATTAGGTCTATAACCCAAAGACATAAAAGAAAAAGGTAAAGGACTTATATGTACAAAAATATTTAGAGCAGTTTTTTATAATGGTAATGATTTGGAAATTTTAAAGATGACCATCAATTGGAGGGCAGGTTGTGGCATATGATTGTGATTAAATGAAATTGTGCTATAAAAAATGATAAGGTTGATAATTTCAGGGAAAAAAATAATACATGGCAAGCTCTATATGAATTGATGCAAAGTGAAGTAAAAAGAATGAAGAGACTACACACAGAAAAAGCAATGTTGTAATGATGATCAATTATGAAAAAAATGGCTACTATGATCAACTCAATGATCTAAGACAATTTCAAATGATTCATGATAAAAAAAAAATGCTCCAGAGAAAAAACCTGATGAATTCTGGATAAATATTAAAGTATAATTTTTTTACTTTAATTTTCTTTTTTTGGTGATATGATTAAATGACTTCATATGTATAATTAATATAATTTTATTTGCCTTGTCAGTGAGCAAGTAAAAATTTAAAAGAAAAAGAATATTAAAAATAAAGACAAATAAATTAATAGACCATTCAAAAATATTGCTGAATGGTATTAAATAGCAAAGTACAACAAAATGGAAATGCATTTAACCTTTGTTATAATTTTATGAGTCTCTTTCAATAGCAGAGATGATTATCTTATAACAATACCATATGGTCTTTATCTTCAGGTCTTAAAATTCAAGTTCACATATGTCATTTTCAAAACTACAAGATTTAGAAGTAGGTAGCTAATTATTGATCAGGAAAATTGTCTATTACAGTGGGCAGGAAAGAAAACAAACATTTTTTTCTGAGACTTAAAAATAAAGTATAATAGAGCTTAAAAATGTAAATTCCTGCTTTTCACAAAGTAGTTCCAGGCTAAAGGTATCTTTATGGCTCTCAATTATGATAATTTTGATTTTATTACTTTAAATCCAGAGTTAACTTTATTATAATCAGGAAGCACTTGAAGTTGATTTATTTCATTTTAAGAATTTGTACTCATCTTCAAATCTTTGAAAATAAATGCACTTCTTTGTAACTAGGTATTTAGCTTTAGCATTACAGAAAAGGGAAGAGAATCATCTACCAAAATGATATTCTACTTTGCCAATTCTACAAACAATTTCCCTAGAGAGACAAGCCCAGAAGATTGCAGACCTACTCATGATTCACCTTTCTAGAACATTTTCCCCTAAACTATAGGTATAATTCTATGTTTCTGGGATCTATGAATATATTATTGTGAAAAAGAATTTTTAAAAGTTTCTACCAAGATACTCTGAGTCTTCTATCTTAAGTTTCATTTTGATAAAGACTCCAAAAAATATAGTGTAGGAGTCCTCAATACACCCTGAACATTCCTTAATTTTTCTATGCATTTTTTGAGTGGAAGGTAATTCTTTAAATTGAAGAGACTTATTTAAAAGTCAGTAAAACTAAAGTATGATCGTTTTGATACTACCCACTTGAAGAAAAAAATAGGTATCCTTAACTAATAGAGGTATAGTAATATGTGGAATAAATCAAAGGAAAGGAGTCTATATGACTACAGACAGGAAGTAATATGAAACTGAATCTGTTTTACTAACAAGAACAGGAAGGATGCTAGGTAAATGAAAGAATGCTTTGAAATATTTGGCTAGCTCTCAAATGAGAAAACAACAACAAAAAATTAGACTAAGTGGATGATTAATAATATAACTTTCAAGGATATGAATCATGCTTCCCCTTCCTGAAATACTTATTTACCAATGAGAATAAGAGTTGGGTAGAGAAGGACAAAACACAGAGAGACACAAATAAGTGTGTGTGTGTGTGTGTGTGTGTGTGTGTGTGTATAAACACATATATCTGTATATATATAATATATGTATGTGTATTTATAATGTTTATATATGTATACACACATATACATAAATTAAATAGATACTGCAGTTATTTTACTGATAAGCAATATAAGAGTTTAAGGAGGTTGTCTTTGGCCATGAAGTAGTAATACCAGTTAGGTATAGGATTTGAAACTAGGTCTTCCTCATTTCAAAAAAAAAAAAAAAGATCAACAACAATGGATAATAAAATGAGAAAATAAGTACCTAACCGAATATCTACCTATTTTCTGTAATTGTACCATTTCTTCTTATGTCTATCTCCCACTGACAGTGTTAATATAGGTGATAGAATTACGTTTACCTTTTAAAAAGTATATATTTATTGGGCCAATAATTCTATTGCTTAATTATTTGACTACAAATAGTATGGGGCAGCTAGGTGTTACACAGAGTGTACTTACTCATTACAGAGCCTGGAGTAATGAAGCATCATTTTCCTGAGTTCAAATCTGACCTCAAATACTTTTGCTAGCTGTGTGATCCTGGGTAAGTCACTTAACTATCTTTGCCTCTGTTTTCTAATCTATAAAATGAGCCAGAAAAGGAAATGGCAAAGCACCCCAGTATCTTTGTTAAGAAAACCCCAAAATAAGGTCTTGAAGATTGGAAATGACTAAAAAATGACTGAATGCAAATATGGTATAGCCATGTAGCCATGAATTAGTTGATGTATTTAAAAATGAAAACTAGGGTAGGTAATAGAGAATGCTGACAGTGTAGCATGGTTCTAACAGCTTAGAATGGATCTGAGGATCTAAGAAGAGAAACAGAAAAGTTTAGGGAAACAAAAACAATTTGTTTTTGTTTGTTTTTTTAAATATGAAAGAAGGGCGATCTTTAATATCCGTTTGGATTATATCATGCCATGACAAATACTAAAATTAACTCCTAATAGTTTCTGTTTGTAAAAGAAAAAGATGGAGCTACATCTAAAACCATCATTGGGTTAACAGGTGATATAGACAAAAGTTAAGGATTGAAGTGATCCTGACTGATCAAGTCCAGGGTTGTAGAAAAGGGTAAAGAGGAGTACCAGATATATGAATATTATGGAATATTATTGTTCTGTAAGAAATGACCAGCAGGATGAATACAGAGAGACTTGTAGGGACTTACATGAACTCATGCTGAGTGAAATGAGCAGGACCAGGAAATCATTATATACTTCAACAACAATACTATATGATGATAAATTCTGATGGACGTGGATCTCTTCAACAATGAGATGAACCAAATCAGTTCCAATGGAAGAGTAATGAATTAAACCAGCTATACCCAGAGGAAGAACTCGGGGAGATGACTATGAACCACTACATAGAATTCCCAATCCCTCTATTTTTGTCTGCCTGCATTTTTTATTTCCTTCACAGGCTAATTGTACACTATTTCAAAGTCCGATTCTTTTTGCACAGCAAAATAACTGTATGGACATGTATACATATAGTGTATTTAATTTATACTTTTAACATATTTAACATTTATTGGTCTACCTGCCAGCTGGGAGAGAGGGTGGGGGGAAGGAGGGGAAAAATTGGAACAAAAGGTTTTGCAATTGTTAATGCTGAAAAATTACCTATGCATATATCTTGTAAATAAAAAGCTATAATAAAAAATATTTATTGATTGATTAATTGAAACTGTTATTCTTCTTGTTTGTCCTTTGTTCTCAAAATGAATTGCTTTAACATGAGAGGTCTGTGCAGAGTCACTAACCATACTTGGAAGATAAAGATCAGGTCAAATAGAGAGGCTTTGGATACAGGAAGAGACTTAGGCCTTTTTCAACAAAATCTTGAATCTGTTTCAGTTTGACTGAGGCAATGCCCAATAAGGATTTAAGAAAATGGTCTCTCTTGTCTAATCAAAAAGGGAAAAAAAAACTGGAAGGAAAAGATTCTTATGATTTTTGGCCCAAACAGAAAGAACTGTTATTTACATTCACTCTGAGTCAATTACGATTCAAACAATGACCAAGTATGGCTTGGGACCCATTGTTGGTCAATGTAAGACAATCAGAGTGATTGAGTTTAAAACCTAGTCCTAGTGATAAACTCTAAGGTAACTTGCTCAGGTTTCAAGATCAACATTTATACTCTTTTGGGCAAAGTATGCACATCTGAGGGCACTTGGGAAGGCAAGGGAAAGGAAAGAAAAAGGAGAGGAATGAAGTAGAAGGCAGTAGAAGGGAGAGAAAAGGCAAAAGGGAAGAGAAGTGGGGTGATATCACCAAAATGGCCCATTTTAGTACAGTTTTCAGTGGGGTACTTATTAATACACATATAAATTGTTGTTTCTCATTTGTTCTCTAAAAGGACCATTACCTTAAGGTATTAATGCCAAGTGAGCTAGATTTAAGCAAGGGTAAGCTCTGCAAAGTCACCAGCCTTACTTTCTCCTTTGGATTCATCTCCTTTGAATACTACATTCAATCTGGTGGCAAGATAAATAGAGCAGGATGACTGGAAATGGGGACTCTAGGCAATTAAGTGGCACAGTATATAGAGTCTGATCCCTGGAATCAGGAGGACCTGGGGTCAAATGGCACCTCAAACACTTAGTAGCTGTGTGACCCTGGACAAATCATTTAATACTGATTATCTTCAAGATTGAAATTGAGGGAATCAGCAAAAGTGAAATTTAGCTATTATGTAACTGTATTAAAGAAGTAGCCTACAAAAACCAGGATGGAACTATGCTTTGATTTTCCTGCTCTCCTCCCTTTAGTGTAGCTAGCACTCTATCTATGACCAATCGCCATTCTATTAAATCTATTAGACCTAGTATAAAAGACAAAATGTGTGAAAGTATAGGTCTCAATTTGGCCCTAAATTTTAGGAAAGACCTTGAAAGCATCAGGAAAACTATTTGGAAAGGAAAAAAAGACCACCATTTACAAGCAATCAGGAATGCAATGGAGAAAAATGATTGGCATAATGAAAGTAGAACAAAATCATTTTTTCCTAACCAACTTCTCCCTAATTTCTTATCTTTATACCTGGCACATTAAAGTTCTGTTTCTATAGTTTCTGTATATATTTAAGGTTCACAAAATGCCTTACAATATTTCAAATCACACCAAGATCAATTAATGAATGAGAGAGGGAACCTTGTTCTACTAAAACTTTTATTTTTTAATCAGTGATTAATAGGTAATCTCAGTCTGTCAAATAAGAATATGGCAAGATTGCTAACTAATTAGAACTCTTCACAATTGAATATTTCATCATCTGAGATAGTGAATCTTTCTTTCACTTCTCTCTTATTTGAAGACCCTTAAATTTGTTTTGAGTCTATTTAATTGAAAAGCATGCTTGATTTCTAGTTTAAAGGAAAAATTGGTATGTGGGTATTATTGGTTGTTATACACTAATATGCATTATTTCCAAGGATTAAAAAAAAGCTTAAGGGTATAAGATTTCACTGAAGTAATTGTGTATATACACAAAAATATACATTTTTTCTAAAGGGAAATGTTGTGAATAATTTACTTTGGAACCTGTGAAGTTCTGTGTGGCTCAGTTGATCTTGAAGTCAAAGCATTTCTGATGAAAAAGCAGAGTATTCAATTTTCCAAATGCCACCATAAAAATATCTGATTATTAAAGGCATGAATTAGGGGAGGAGAGAGTGTATTCTACAGTAAAAAAAAACAAAAAACAAAAAAAAAAACAAAACTACTCTTTCTTTAGGATATCTGGATTTAGAGCTGGAAAAAAAAATTTGAGATACTTTAATTCATTCTCTTCCTCTCATTATATAAGGAGAAAAATAAGGGCCAACTAAGTTAAATTACCTAAGGCATTGAAAGAAGCATAGTCAGGTTTCAAAGTAAGCCTGAAGAAGCCAGGCAGTATATAAACTCTCCCTAGAGACAAATAGTTAAATTTTTAGTGTGAATTTTTACAGCTTAGAAATCAGCAAATACAAAAAAAATCAAGGCTTTATTTATTGTTTTGTTGATTGTCTAGACTTTAAAAAGTGCTGGAGAAAATACTAATGATGCAGATTAAATTTAAAAGTATGCCATGTTTACCAGAGAATCAGCTATTAAATATTTACCAGCATACCAGTGACTGAAACCCTTTGTCTGATCAGCTTCCAGTTTTCAAGAAAATAGAAATCATAGACTGAGCTTTTGAATCTTTTTGATTAACTATCTGTGGTAAGTCTGAGAGTCCCTATTTGAGAATGGAAGAAAAGATATCTACCATCCAATTTCAAAATATATTTTTCCTGTAATACTTTACGCATGAACATGTTGAAAAATTCTAAGAGTTAATTAAAGAGCAGAAAGTATACTTTATGTTTCCAGTATATGAATCCTCTGATGGGTTACATTTAATAGTATGATGGGCAAATTTTTACAGAAATTTACAAAGCAACTCCCCATCAGAGTTTTGAAAACAGCTTAGCATACTGTGAGTGATAATATGAAAATCCATGATACTGTTGAACAAAGAGGAGCCCCAGTCCTTTTCTCATTGTATATTTATATTTATGGTTCTCTGGAGTATATACTACTTTCCCCCCATTTTATATTACCCTATCTTTAGTATCATTATTTCAGAACAAGAAAATAAACTACACCCAATTGTCTAATATAAAGCCATATTTTTATGGAAGCTGTCATTTGGCTAAAAGTTCCACAAAAGTAAAGCTTAAGTGAATGTTCTGTGAACTCTAAGTGCATACATATATATAAGTAAATGTAGGTGTATACATCCATGCACATCCATGCATACATACACAAATAACACTTATCAGCGAGATCATCTGTTCTACTTCATCTAAAGTGAGACTTTCAGATAAATTTATTTTATTTATTTGCATGTATTTGAAACAACTGATATACTCAGTTTTCAATTATGATCATGTCTTTGAGCATAAATCTAACATAAATAAACTCCTTCCTGACTATTCTATTACCAAATACCATAACTTCAATATGTGGTACTCAGACCAAAATGAGAATGGAATATGTAACCAGGGCAGATGTCCACAGCAAAATAAAAGGAGAATCTTTAAAATGAGTAAGTGTTAAGGGCACATCCATACTTCCCCAGTAAGAGCAATTCAATTTATAATTATTACATTTTTCTACCAGTGTTTGTGTTGATTTAATGCCCAATCTATTATAGTTGCTTTGGGATACTTATGGGCTTTCAGAGAAGAAGCATTTTGGAAGTGGAATTACATATAATAGACTTTTATTTCAACTCAAGTAACTCAAAGAAAAGATGTTTATGGAATATTTTGGGGCATCTGCACAGATGAAGAGAGAGTTAGGGGATCATAGTCACAAAAAAGTCAGTAATACAGCTTGATCTCTAAAAAAGAAAGTTTCATTTATGACTTACTATCAAGGCAGGGATAAAGGGTGGAAGATAAAGGAGGTAGAGACATGGTTGGGTGATCTTCACTTTGAGAATATTGTATTTTAATAAGTAAGAAGGACATTCACACAGGATTGATCTATTAATTTTCCCACCTCTGATACCTGGGTTGACAAATTCCAGTGGTACACTGAACGTTCTAATTTGAAAGATTTTAAATTTGGAAAGTGGAAGTTTCAAAATGAAACAGGGTATACAAGGGTAGATCAGAAAGCAAATGTACTACAAGAGACAATATAATGGATAAAGTATTGATCTGCTATCGAGAATATCTGAGTTCACATCCCTTCTCTGATATGGACTCATTTGAATCTGTAAAAATCACTTGAGTTCTCTGAGTCTCACTCTCATCATCATTAAAATGGGATTTTTTTAAGAGGATCAAATGAATCATATATGTGAACCACTATCTTGGCCATTTATTAGGATGGCCAGGCCAAAGCAAGGACAATAAGAGAATCAAAGGGACTGATTATGGTGAATGTAAGAAGTTACTTTCCTGACAATTTACCAGGTTATACCAAGCTCCTGTATCTGAATTATACTAAGCAACTCAGTTGTATCACACAGGATTGATCTATTAATTTTCCTACCTCTGATATCTGGGTTGACAAATTCCAATGGTGCACTGAACTTTATAGCTTGGAAGATTTTAAATATGGAAGGTGGAAGTTTCAAAATGAAACAGGGTAGACAAGGTTAGATCAGAAAGACAGGACTCATGAAACCATAGCTTTATTTGAACTACTATACTGTCTGAAAATTTCCAAAGATGGCAAGCACCATGAAGGTGGAACTAGGTCATTCATAGAAACATAGCTCTAGAAATGGAAATGTCTCAAAATCCATGTAGTTCAACCTTAACAAGTAAAGAAACTGAAACTTTGTAAGTTAAATGATACAACAGTTAAAGCATTGGGGTTGAAGTCAAAAAGACATGAGATTAAATTTTTCTCCAAATACCAGAATTGTGATCCTGGGTTATTCACTGAAGTTCTCGCTGCCTTAATTAACTTACCTGTTAAATGGGAATAATTGCTTCTTCTACTCAGGAGTGTTATAAGAATAAAATCAAATATTTTCTTGTTTTCCAAATTTTGAAAAAATATATAAATGATAATAATTATTATAATTGAGGACCTAGGTTATACAGTGAATAGAGTACTCATTCTGGAGTCAGAAGCACTCACTGAGTTCAAATTTGAACTCGGACACTTACTATCTGTGTGATCATGGATGAATAACTTAATCCTGTTTACATCAGTTTCCTCATCTTTAAAATGTACTAAAGAATGAAATGGCAAGCCACTACAGGATCTTTGCCAAGCAAACCCTAAATAAGATCATGAAGAATCTACCCATGACTGAAAAATACCAAAAACAAAAATTGTCATTATATGATGATATGATTATATGACTTGCTGAAAGTTAGATAATTAGCAGGTTCTAGAAGTGAAACTTGAGCCCAAGTTCCTTGACTCCAGAATCATTGCTTTTACCACTCTATCATTTTTTATGAAATTAACCTAGTGGACAGTACAAAGGAATGGCTTTTTATCAGCAAATTTTGTTGTAGATTTGCTAATTATCTCCCTTTGAAAATTTCCTTTAGAGGGAAATGTACCTTAGCTAAAAAAAGATTGAAATAATGATCAAGAAATCATTGGGATAAATATTTTGGGAGTTTCAAACACTTGTCTTCCTGTGTTTAAATCTGGCTTCAGATACTTACTCATTATGAAACCCTAGGCAAGTCATTTAACTCTGTTTACCTCAGTCTCTTCAACAGTCAAATGAGCTGGTGAAGAAAATGACAAATCACTCCATCTTTTGCTCAAAGAAATCCCAAATGGGGTCACAGATAATCAGACATGAGTAAAACAGTTTTAAAACAAAATCAATATTTTGTCAAGTGATAATAGTGAAATCATTAAAAATAAAAACACAAAAATGAAACAAAGGTTACAAATGATAACATTGTTATAAAAATTACAAAGTTGAAATGGGCATAAAATACTTTTCTCCATAATATTTTAAAAATTTATTTTTTATGTTTAATTTTTAAATTTTATTTTTTGATTATTTTAATTACACATGAAGTTAGTTTTCAACATTTATTTTCGTAAGATTTTGAGGTTCAGTTTTTTTCTACTTTCTTTCCTTAGCTCTCCCCTCTGTAAGACTATAAGCAATCTTATATAGGTTATACACATACAATCATTTTAAAAATATTTATTTGTTATGTTGTAAAAGAAAAATCAGAACAAAAGAGACAAATGACAAGAAGAAAAAGCAAAAACAAATAAACAAACAAAAAGATGAAAATAGCATGTTTTGGTTCTCATTCAGTCTCCATAGTTCCCTCTGTGGATGCTGATGGCATTTTGCATCCCACATCTATTAGAATTGTCTTGGATCATTGTATTACTGAGAATAGTTAAGTCTTCATAGTTGATCAGTATAATCTCGCTGCTATTGCTCATTTCACTCAGCATCATCAGCTCATATAAGTCTTTTCAGTTTTTCTGAAATCAGCCTGCTCAACATTTCTTATAAAACAGTAACATTCCATTATATTCACATACCATAACTTATTTAGCCATTCCTCAATTGATGGAAATCCATTCAACTTCCAATTCCTTGCCTTTACAAAAAGAGCTGCTACAAACATTTTTGTACATGTAGGTCCTTTCCCCTGTTTTATTTTACCTTTGGGATATAGACCTAATAGTGACAAAACTGAAACAAAGGGTATGCAAAGTTTTATAACCCTTTGGGAACAGTTCTAAATTTCTCTCCAAACTATCTGGATCAGATCTCAACTCTATCAACAATGTATTATTTTTTTTGGTTTTCCCACAACCCCTCCAACATGGATAACATTTATATGGTGCTTCATGAATGGCACATAGTTAGCCCAAAGTCTGGCACATAATAAATGCTTAATAAATGTCTATTGGGTTAACTTGATTTATGTCATTTGCTCTTGGTAACAAACTTGGAGGGTAGGTTCTATTATTATCCCGATTTTACAGATGAGGAAATTAAGACTATGAAAGATTGACTTTCCCAGGAATACATGATTACTTAAGAGCATGGAGCAGGATTTGATCATGGGTTCTCCTAACTCCAAATCCAATATGCAGAAATGTCACACTGGGAAGGGATAACAGAAATGCAATGATAATAACAACAATGGCTTGTAATTTAAAAGGATTGATTGTCAAAAAAGAAAACTAAGCCTCTTTCTGGAGGTAGAAAGAGAAAACAAGGATCAATGTGGTGGCTCCTCTAGGCTTGGTTCTGAATCACCATCATATACTTAATTTTGTTGAAGTGACATGATTCCCCTCATAATAGCATTTTCTTTTATATATATAAAAGCTTACATTCTATGGCATATATACATGTATCTATATATGTCATAGAATGTAAGATTTTTGAGGGCAGGGATTATTATACGTTGTCTTTGTATCTCCAGGATTGGCATATAGTAGGAACTTAATAAATGCTGGTTGTCCAAATAATTGAACAACTTTCACAAAAGTGGTCAAGTATTTGATACTGATCAAGCTACAGAAGAGAGGGTATAAGTACACAGAATACTTTTCTGCTTCCCTCCTCCCCCCAACTACTCACCAACCCACCTGTCTGGTCCCTGGGTACATTATACTGTAAATTCCTTGGGAGCAGAGACTAATTTTTTTACCTTTATATTATCAGAAATGAATACAGTTCTCACACATAATAGCTTTTTAAAAATACTAGCTTGACTGACAGATTGAATATTTTATTGCCTTTCAAGGGAATCCTCGATTAACCAATGCTCAATATTTCTAATTAATTATCTTTAATAAAAAAGGGGATAATTTTGTATTTCTGCTCTATCTAATCTTAGGAAATTGTTTTATCTCTTTTCTTAGTCACATATTATTATTAGCCTTTGAAAGTCAATAGAATCTGGAATCTTTAGAGATGGATTGTTTGGTTGGTTGTTGTCCTTTAATCTCCAAGATGACCAAAATGACATCATTATATTGGGAGAATCAGACACAAATGAAATAACTCAATTAGACATAAAAAGAATTTTAGGGATAAACTACTTTAACAAACCCATTTTATAAACATAGAAATTGTGGTCCTGAGATATGAAATCATTATAGAGAAAATGGAACCCTAGGATTAAAACCATGATTATTTGATTTATTTAGTTAAATTAGTTCTTTTACCACTTGACCAGCCCACCTCATTTTCCATCTGGGTAATATGAAATGATACCCTCATAAATGATTTTGCCATCACTATAATTCTGTTCTTGATTGTTGCAAGATAGAATTATACTACATTATTAGAGCCCCAAAATAATACTGCCTTGGTTGTGGATGGAGTATACAATAAGCAAAAGCTTTGTCTATGCTCTCTCTGTTACAACTGAGTTTCCCAAGGAGAATGACACTAATTGCCAATTTCATTTGTCTTTAGCAATTCTATTTCCTTTAGTATATCCTTAGGAACCTTAACTCAGCCTCAGACAGTGTCTGTGAGGCAAATTAACATCAATATTAAAGAAGTATCTTCATGAGTAGAGATTTCCATTGTTGGGTTTTGCTTGATAACCACAAAAATGTTTAAATTTTTTGCTGTCATTGATTTTTCTCTTATTTTTCTAATGTTGCCCCTCAATTTCTTTTTATTTGTGCAGGTTACTGGAATCTGATCTCTGGCAAGCCTTAGGAGAGACACTTTCTAATGATCAAATGTTTTGAATATATGGTTTCCATAAGTGAAACCATTTACTGCTAAAACAATGTGGAAGAGTGAAGAGTCTCAGTGGAGGTTCTCACTGATATTCTCTCTGCACTTTCTTGACTGCAGATTTTTCTCTTCTTGATCTACTCTGCTTCCTTTTGGTCATCTTTGATTATGTTTTCCTGGATAGACTTCAGGAAGGTGAGCTGTGACTTCTAAACTCTGCATCTCATCCTATAGACTCAATTTAGCAATCCTTAGTTGATAAGTGACCGCCTCTCCTTTTCAGACTGGTGCATGAGGTCACTCAGCTATTGTCAGCTCTCCAAGATCCGCATGAACAATTTGTGGGGAAGAAAATACAGTCTAATTTCCAAAGATCTTTCAGATTTTTAAGAAAATGTACATAGTTTGAAATTAGCTCTGCATCAGAAAACAATTGTGTACAGCTCTGTATGCTTATGTACATCTGAGGTCTCCCTAACATTCCCTTTTCTGCAGGTTGTTTGTATCTATGTGCAAATAAATGGGACAATAAATATATTCTGGCAAAAATATATTAGTTCTTCATTTCTGCAGGACTTAGAACTATCATGTTTTAGGGAATTGTAAGCATATTCCCAGTGGCAAGGGAAACTTTTGCTAGATGAGTTATTGTGGTCCTCTCCATTTCAGAGATTTTTTTCCTACTCTTGGACAAGCAGAAACAGAATAGTTTGAGAGATCTTAACAGGAGAGGAATTGGAAGCTACCAAAACTGGTCACACTTTGCTTCTACAAAAATGTTTGAATTTTCAAATATTCTTTTTGTCCTTGAAATTTTATTTTAGAGGTTAAAGAAAAAAGTAGATGGCAGGCTAATTGCCATCCCTGAAATCTCACAGTAGGCAAAAACCAAGAGTCGAGATGTGAATCCCAAGCTTTGGGCTGAGAGCACTAAGAGTTAACCTCAGAACTATGCTGATGGCTGTTTGATTGAAGAATGCAGTACAGGAAAGGTGTATACTCTAGGGGAATAGACTTTATAGGAATTTGAATAGGGCAGTTGAAGAACATGTAACAGTCAAATTTTTCCAGTTTTTAGAAAAAAATATTGTCAAGTCAGAGGCAGCTTGAAGTAGTTGGAGAGGAAATCTTAAAACTAAGATAAGCTTACTTACACTTGCTGGATGTGTGACCATTGTCAAGTCACTTAATACAGCAACGATCAGACACTATCTGGGTGACCTTATGCAAGTTATTTAATCTTTGTCTGAGAAGCAAAAAAAAAAGGAAGGCAGGAAGAGGAGGAACGATGAATAGAGAAAGGATAGAAGGAAGGGAAGGAGGAAGAGAAGAATGAGGAAATAAGCAAGAAGGAAGAGAGGGAGAAATGGAGGGAGAAGTCAAATGGAATGAAAGAAGGAAGAAAGAAAAGAAAGGGAGGAAGAAAGGAAAGAAGAAAATGAAGGAGGGAGAAAGGAAAGAAGGGAGGAAGGTTCTTAAGTGCCTACTATATGCCAGGCAGTATGCTAAGTGTTTTACAAATAGTATTTCATTTGCTCTTCATGAAAATCCTAGGAAGTAGGTGCCATTATTAATTCCATTTTTACAGATTGAGGAAAATGAAGTCCAAATAGATTAAGGGAAATAATAGCCAGAAAATGTTTGAGTCTAAATTTGAACTTTTTTTTCTGACTCTGAGTCAATCTTTTTTCCACTATGTCTCTTAGATGCCTCAGTTTTCTTATCTATCGTTACCTATCTTTCAGCTTGTTGGGAAAATCAAACTTGATGATATATATATATATTACTTTGCAAACCTTAATGTGTTATACAAATGTTAGATTATTATTATTTACATAATATTTTATTATATAATATAAATATGTGCATATTTATAAATAAATAAAAATTTAAAAAATATAAATGAATATAATATATAAATATTATATAAAATATATATAATACAAATTGCACAGAAGTGGCTGCCCTATACTGGTAAAGTTTCCTCACCCTGAAAATTTTTATATCAATGAACCACTGGACTACAGATGCAGTTTCTATCCCTTTCTATGGCTAAATTGCTTCAGAGTGGCTAAGGTGTTCAGGAATTTTTAAATACTTTAAATGCAATGGGACACAATGCCAGTATGTTATATTTATATAAATAATGACTTAGGAGCACAGGATTAAGGCTGGAAAGGAACTTAGAGGTTATTAGTCTGAATGCTTCATTTTACAGATTAAAAAAAAAATAGAAAATGTCAAATGTGAAAGCACCTGTCCATGATCACACAGCTAGTAAGTAGCTGTGCTGAGAATAGAACTAATGCCTCCTGACTCTAACTCTGGTAATTTATTTAATCTTTATACCACAATGTCTCCTTGTGTTCTGTTACAACTACCCCAAACTTTTGATCAGCTAAAATGTTAGAATCTTCTTGCTAGAGAAATAATTATATTTGAAAATAAGGCAGAAGTAATTGTATTATTCTATTTTTTTCATGGCATGTTAAGTGAAAAGCTATAAAATATTCACAGCTGAAGTCCTGATCTTATTCTATAAAAAAAATTAAATTGGTAGAAGCTCAAGTAAATTGATATTCAATTTTTCTCAATTCTCTAGTAGAATCTAATTATTCTGCCCATGTGAAATCCAATGGAATTAATACTATGTGGCTCCTTATGTTATGTTTATGATATATATTTTATAAATGTAGTAATGTACAATAAATGTACACATATATATGTATATGCACATGCTGTTTGTGCATGTATACACACACAAATACATATATATATATATATATTATATATATATATATACACACACACACACATATATATATATAAACCACAGACCATTAGAATAATAGGTTAAGTCGAGAGTTTAGAATATCAATTAGGAAATCAATTAATTGAAACCATGTTATACTTTTGATGCCAGAATTAATCACTTATCATAAATGATATGCTCCACTTTAATTAAAGCTATTAGCTGCTATTCGTAATTTTTTTTAAAATTTCCTAAAATTATATTTTCACAGCGAAAGCCCATAGTTATCCTACATTTTCCTACACTGACTCATAGAAACATTTCTTAAGCTAAGAATAACATTTCCATATGGTATATAATAATACGTTAATATGTCCACAATTCCATCAATATTATTCCCTCTGTCCAGATCCAGATATCAAAGACTAACCATGTCTTCTCAGTCTATGAGCTTTGTTTACATATTTTCATATTTTGACCTCAGAGAATCCATTAATTGAGTTGGGAGCCTTCCCCTAATTCTCTTAATGTGTCATAGATGTCAGTGGACCACAAAACCTATTCCTTTGCTTTCTCTCCTCTTGCATTAAAGAGAACATTCTTTTGTACTGCCTGTCCTCTGTGGCTGGAATACTTCATCTCTTTGCCTCATCCTCCTGGCTTCCTTCAAGTTTCAGGTCAAATCCCATATTTCAGAAGATGAGAAAGCTAAGTAATATAGTGGGCAGAGCACAAAACTTGTGCAACAAGACAAACCAATATGTTTGCCAAGAAAATCTCAACTAGGGTCATGGAGAATTGGAAACAATGGAAAATAACTCAACATTGAAAAGTATTATTATTTCTGGTCCCTGTGTCCCCCATTAATGCCTTCTTTTTGAGATTAGCTATACATTTGAGATTAGTATGTATATATACATACTTATTTGCAGGTTATTTTCTCTTTAGAATGTGAGATACTTGAGAGCAAGAACTATATTTTTGCTTTTTTTTGTAATACTAATACCTAGTACAATGAATCCCTTATAGCAAGTGCTTAATAAATGCTTGTTGAATAAATGCAATCAGAAGCTGGACCTCCTCCTTTCCAAGCTATATTTCTCTCTGGAAAGATCTTTTCCACTACTTCTTTTGCATAATCCTTGATTGAAAATATGTGGGAGGCTAAGCTACCACTTTCCCTTGGTCTTTTGGATTTACCCTTAATTTGAATTCTTCAGAGATTTAAGTATTCCATAAATAGAACCATAATGTGTGAATCTGCTTTTGCCCATTGCAGATATGGAAAGCACAGTTTTCTATTTCACTTTAGAAATGGAGCAGTTGAGAATCTTACCAGTCTTGCTTGACTTCCTCTAAACAAACTGTCTAAAATGCCCATATTGCAATTTCATTCAAATACACAATGTTTTTCATTGTTCAGTATCATTTTTGCAGAGGTTTCATGCTTTCTCTGATATGTTTTCTATTTCAAAATCTATGGGGCTCTTTCATTGGTTTTGTATGGAATGCTCAGCTGGTCTATGCTTTTTGGTGGCTGAAAAAATAATAAAAACTCATCGTTAGCCATAATGCTGCTGTGTGGTTTTTGGGAGCCTAATGCAATGGTGAAAAACTGAAAGGAGAAAGTACAGAACAATGAGGACTCCCAGCTCAGTTCAGATAGCATCAAGATTTTTGGCCATTTCTTAACATGAGATGTCAATTTGTCCTATTCACACTTGGAGGTATAAGTGAGCTAACCCAGACTTTACAATTCTTGATGACAAAAGTTTCTTAGTCTTAATGATTTTTCTACAGGACTGCTCCTTCTTACTTGCTTTCTGATCATCCATGTTCTTATATATTTCTACTCTCCAGAATTTGTATTACAACCTATATATAATAGTTGTATATGGAGGTATTTTTTTGTTACTTATGAGACTATGCAGCTTAATTATTTTTGTTTGTTTGATTCAGCGCTTATATCATTGACGGATAAAAGAAAATATCTAAATAGTTGATATGAACTACAAATTTAAAAAAGAAAAAAGTGACTCACACTGACAATGTACCTTGGACCTGACATTTTTTTCCTTCAGGAAAATTGATACAGTGGGGAAAAAAAACTTAAAATGTATGTCAAATCTAATCTCTGATGTTTATTGACTGAATAACTTTGGGCAGATTATGTAACTTTTTTTTCCTAAGGCAATTGGGATTAAGTGACTTGCCCAGGGTCATATAGCTAGAAAGTGTTTAGGTGTCTGAATTCAGATTTGAACTCAGATCCTCCTGACTTCAGGGCTGGTGCTCTGTTGTGCCAAAGTTCCCTTTTTAATGTTGTGACCCAGTTTCTCCAATTGTCCTATTTAGTTATTCTGCCTCAGGTTATAACCTTTCCCTTTTAATGTTTGAGATAAAGGTTTTATGGACATTCATTCTTAATGTTTGACAAGATAAAGGTTTATCCATTTTAAATGTCATTAGAATATCAGTAACCTCCCTCCATTAGATTATCCCCACCTAGGTACCTCCATTATGTCATTGTTCTTGTTATTCTATAAAAAAGCTTGCTGTCCCAATACTCAGGTCTAGACTCTTTGAGATGATAGTCTCGTCTAGCCCTGGGATCAACCATGGATCCATTGGTTCCAGTATTTCTCTCCATTTAATAAACTATTGAATTGGTCTCTAATCTCTTGCCTTGCTCAGTTTCTTTGGCATTACACTATCCACTGCACCACCTAGCTGCCTTGTATGTCATTTTCTTTGACACTATTTTCCTCATTCATAAAATGAGAGATATGGACAAACTGACTTCTGAAATTTCTTCTGAGTCTTCCTTACTCCATACCTAGCACTCCAGCCACTGAGCCACCTAGCTACCTTTTGTGGCACATAAAAGGTGCTTAATAAATGCTTTTGGCTGCCTGACTAATTATAAGCAGTGTCTTCTTTAAAAAAAAAAATCCATATAACACTTTCTTCTCTCTCTCTCTCTCTCTCTCTCTCTTTCTCTCTCTCTCTCTCTCTTTCTCTCTCTCTCTCTCTTTTTCTCTCTCCCTCTCTCTTAATTATTTATTTGTTTGTTTATTTTTTTATTGCTGAGGTGATTGCGATGAAGTGACTTGCCCAAGGTCACATAGCTAGTAAGTGTTAAGTGCCTAAGTCCAAACTTGAACTCAGGTCCTCCTGACTCCAGGAACAGGTGTTCTATCCACTGTCTAGGTGCTCCCTCATATCATTTTCTATGGACTTCTTCTGCACTTATAACTTGTGTTACATTTCATTTATATATTTGTTATCCTTATTTAAGCTCCTTAAGAAAGTAAATATGTGCCTGTATATTCTTTCCTACCTGCCACCTATGATTCTAAAATGTACTTTTAAAATCATATTTATTTTGTAAACTTTTTTTAAACAAAGATTCAACCAGATGATCCCTTCTAGTTCTACTGCTCTCTAATTCAAAATAAAATTATGGAAATGGTAAAACAATAAAAGCAGGTTTCATTTTGTTAGTACAGGTTTTTCCTGGGTTCCTTTACTTCATTATTCCCCCAAAAATCTGCATCAGTATTGTCATCTGTGTATAGATACAGAAAACCATTTCTTAGGATATGTATGTATATATATATATATATATATATATATATATATATATATATATACTAATCATCTAGGATTTTTTGTAGATCTCAAATTTTCACCAAAAACTTATTAATTCGACAACATAATCAGTTGCCTAATTTAAGCTAGTTCATAGAAGTAAAAATTTACAGTAAGTAAACTGAAAGAAAGATCCTTAAAAATCACCTGTCTAAATCCATTTTACAGATATAAAACTGAGGCCTAGAAGAGGGATGACACTGTTCTAAGAATGCATTGGTATAAGCAAAACCTAAGTCCCTGACTCCAAGTCTGGCATTTGTTTTTCACTACATCAATGTATGTTTTTAAACTCCAATCATGGAAATCCTTTATCAATTTTCATCAGTTTTTGTTTTTGTTTTTTTAACTTTGGGATTTTGAGGAAATGTTTAGTGCTTTTTATAGATTTTGTCCCAACTAAGCATTTTTGTGTCATGTTAATAGTGCTTTACAATTGAGATTTAGAGGATTTTATAGTTAGCCTTAAAACATTTTCAGAATTAAATTATAGTCAAAACTATTATTTATCAAATATACACATATATCTCACAATAAGGGGCCATAGTGGAAAGAACACTGACTTTGGAATCTGAGACCCAAGTGAACATGGCCCGATTTTACTGGCCTATTTTCTTAACTATAAAAAGAGGTGGTTGACCAAATGACATTTATTGTCCTTATACATCTATATTTGTGATCTTACAACTCCAAATGTTAGCCTATCTTAGCAAACATCTTTGTCTTTTAAAAAAATAATTTTTCATATAAATGTGTATATGTATGTATATATATGTATGTGTGTATATATATATATTCACACACATTTATATATAGATACATATGCACTATGTATATATGTATATTTTTCCATTTTTCTTCTATATTCACTGAATTCATTGATTGA
Source organism: Sarcophilus harrisii (assembly GCF_902635505.1). Lineage (NCBI taxonomy): Eukaryota > Metazoa > Chordata > Mammalia > Dasyuromorphia > Dasyuridae > Sarcophilus > Sarcophilus harrisii. The sequence goes on from NC_045429.1 coordinate 342,725,732, forward strand.
GATATCTGATGATGTGGTTGGTCACCAATGGATATACATGACATTAATATAAAATGCTAAGGACTGATTCTAACAACAAGTTAAAATAGTTATCTTTGAGCTCTAGCTTTAGACTATTTTCATTTGATTTTCCATAAACTCTTGATATTTTTCTTCCTTGGAAGATAAAAACATAGAGGTCACAGAATTAGTGCTGGAAAAGACCCTAGAGATCATGTACTTCATCTATTATATAATGGTTTAAGAAACTGAGATGAAGGGATTAAGTGATTCAGCCAAGATTACATAGATACAAAGTAGTAAAAACCAAAGGTGGATGAGCATCCTAGAAAAGGGCTTGGCAAGTCCTCAGACCAGAGGTCCTAGATCTTACCTAAATATGGAAATTTAAGAATCATTTGCATAGAAATAGGGATTGATGAAGGAGAAAGAGAAACAGAGAAGGAGAGGCAGAGACAGACAGAGGCAGAAAAAAAAAAGAGACACACACAGAGGAAGAAGAAAGAAGGAGGAAGAGAAAGAAGAGGAGGAAGAAGAAGAAAAAAAGGAAGAGAAAGAAGATTAAAGGCAGAGGAAAATGGGGGAAAGAGAGTGCACAATGGAAGTTGAGAGACCTGGATCATTAACACATTTGAGTTATTAGAATGTATGGTACCACCCTTTGCTGACATTGTTTCTGTCAATCCATGAAGTCCATCATAATAACACTTTTACCTTTTGTACACAAATAGCAGAGGACAGAGAAATGGATAAAATTTGAAATCCTATTCATATAACTTAGTCCACAATGTCCATAATGGATTGTTCTTCTGATAAGGCATTGCTACGGCAGAGAATGATGAGAAGTAAACTTTAAATCTTAGTCTGTGTGTGTCTCTGTGTGTGTGTGTGTATACATACATGTATATCTTTATATATGTATATATGTATGTGTGTATGTATGTTTATGTGTGTATGCATTTATGTACACATACACACAGTGTGACCATGAGTGAATGAATAGTTTATTCTTTCAGTGATTCAAGCAATTCTCTAAGACTTATGTGCAGATGTTTACTGATATATATCAGTGGAAGAAGGGTCCACATTATGAGAACTAAAGTCCAGGCCCGCTCCCCTATAAAATAAAGAAAAAAAAGGAGGGAAGGGGTATGACTACTCATACATTGTTGATTCATAGATATAGAACTGGAGGTTCTTTAGCCTTAAGCCTTAAGAGGCCAAAAAGTTCAAATCCTTTATTTTACAGATGAAGAAAGCAAGACACAAGCTGACTAAGTTAAACTTACCTTGGCTAATTTAATTGTCTAAGGTGATATTGAAGTCCAAGTCTTGCTGCTTGTAGCCTGGTTCAATAGCACAGGTAGAAGGCTACTTTCTAATCTATGTCTATATCTATACATATTTATGTCTATATAGATATAAATATATAGAGACATATACACCTACATATATGTATATCAGTATATATATATATATATATATATATATATATATATACACACACACATGTATATACACACACGTATGTGTATATATATATGTGTGTGTGTTTGTACATATATTTATATGTAATTCCTAGGAACAGCACAATATGATAACTAATTAAGGTTAATGGGTCCCAGGAAGAAAGAATCTTATTGTTTAACTCATTGAATGCATTAGGGAGATATGTTGGGTTAGTGGCGGTTATAGGAAAGGCTCCAATCTTTGTTTTAATAAAAGCAGTGACATACTCAGGTAAAACCAGGAGTTTTCATCATAGATTTATGAACAGCTGTGATTATGCTCTCTTCTTATATGTGAGTAGTCCTGACAGCTTATGACAACCACGACTTCCATTACAACTTGTGCTCCACATTGAAAATTATAGCACCTTTCACTCCTCCTATAAATTATTTTCTGCCTTTGACCTCTTTGCATTTTAAAAATGATCACCAAGGAGAAGTGTGTGCTTTTCTTTCTCCTTGTAGACAAATTATTACAAGGACATAAGGACATAGAAAGTTATAGGACAATGGAGTGGCTAAAGATTAGTCTTGAGAATGGAAAGCCCTTGATTTGACCTTGGCTTATGACTACTAGCTATGTGTGCCTGGTAAAGTCACATAACAAGTCATTGTCCTAGAACGTCCTAAGGGCAGAAGTCACAGATGAGTTACTGATTCCAGGTAGTGAAGAGGATTTCCCCATCAGGAATACTTTATACTGATAAAATCACTGGTCTGCCCACAAAGATAGAGATTGAGAGATCTGTCAATATCTACATCACATCTATATCCATAAAAAGATGTAGGCTATCTACCTATTGATCTATCTATTCAAGATGCTACATACATATAATATTTATCTGTATGCAATGCAATGAAATAAAACATAACGTCTTATTATACATATATGACATATTATGGATAATATAATATGATATTATTCTATGATATATTACACATTATACACAAACTCTATCATATTATATTGCATTGTATTATACTATATTGTGTCATGTTCTGCCATATATCATGCCATACTATGCCATATCAAACCCATACCATAGTATAGTATACTGTAGTGTACTATGCTATTCAGTATTATACTACATTATTATTATATTGTACTACATTATACTATTATTATATTATAATATATCACAGATTATACATGTGATGTGGTTTGATGATGTATTATATTATTAACTAATATTATATAATCAAAATGTAATAATTATGTGTTATATAATTTAACATTGTATAAGATATACTAATTATATAAATAATGTTATTACATTATGACTCGATCATTGTATTATATAGTATTTGTTTTATATATTCCATCGTTCTATTTTTATTTTATACTATACTATGATATATTATAATGTAGCTATTTTAATATAATTTACAGATCAACTTGTATATATCTGTAAGCCTATCAGTAATTGGGTTCTAGGGTTCTAGCATATTTTTGTATGCAATCTAGACTTTAAAAGATATGAAATGAAATTTCACATAGGTGAAGGTATGGAAAATTTCAGATAGAAGCCAACCAGAGCCAAAGCTTTCTGTCAGCCATCCTCTGGGCTACCCATTCTTCCCTGTGTGGGACCCCCAGCTAGACTGTGTTGGGATATAACTGGTTTCCTTCTGTATGATTTGGCAGCTACAGGGGCATACCTGCACATATTTATACATTTTACTCCAACCAGCTTGCTCTTCCCCTTGGATTGCTTAGGACTGATCCCATGGCTTGTAGGAATGCCTTACCATTGTAAAACTGAAAAGAAGAGACTTCTTATTGTGTCTGGATTCACCTTCGTTGTAGGAAGTGGTCTGGGCCCTACCCTGGATTTATGCATGACTGCTAATCCAAACATTGTTCCCATCTCCTAGGCTGGAACTGCAATTGTCTTCAGCTGTTTTACCTTGAGTTCAGTTCTTGCAAGGCATCATGGCTATGTCTTCCTAGGGGGCATCTTGATTTCTGCCATGAGCCTTATTTTTGTCTCTTCTTTGGGGAACCTCTTATTTGGATTTCATTTGCTCTTTCAGGTGAATCTGTATTTGGGACTGGCAGTTATTTGTGGCTTTATCCTTTTTGATACTCAGCTCATAATAAAAAAAGTATGAGAATGGAGATAAGGATATATCTGACACGGTGTTGACCTCTTCTTGGATTTTGCCGTCTTCTTATGGGGATTTTTGATGATCCTGGCAATGAATGAAAAGAACAAGATGAAATAAAAGGAACAAACACCATCCAGCCTTTCTATCTTTTGGCTTCTATCCCTCAACCCCCTTATTTTTTCAATGTACACATTACAGGGGGCATGTTCCATGTTAATGAAAAACATCAGAAAAGATTTTGCACTTTGTATTTTTATCTAAGATAGTTGTTTCAATAAAAAAAAAAAGTGATTAACACCTTCCTCTTTGTAATTTCCCTCTATGTTCCCTGGGGTTCTTTATCAATGCCTTTCCTTCCCTATATAGACCCTTGTCTTTTTCCCTTCTTAAAGTCATTATATCCTGATAGTAATGATGAAAATGGAACCAAAGCAAAAGCAATGGATTCTAGGAATCAAGTCTTCCTAGTTGTACTTACCAGGCAGATTTAAAGTTTTTTGGGGGGCGGGAGGAGGTATTTCGTTTTGCTTTATTTTTATTTTTTTTTTACTTTCTAACGCCCTTTTCTTCTCCTTTGGCTTCATTTTCATTTGATTACTTATTATGGATGTAAATATAGAATTATAGGGAAGGGTATATCTTAGTGGATTGATCAGAGGCATTAGAACTAAGGTTACTTGTAGGCAGTTTGGTATTAGGAGAGTGGATAATATGCATTTAGGATTAGGAAAGCCAGAATTCAAATCCTACTTCAAACCTTTGCTATCAATGTGACCTTAAATAGATCACTTAACCTCATTCAATCTCAATTTTCTCTTGTATTAAAAAAAAGCAATAATATTAACATTCAGAGTACTGTATGAGGTTCAAATGAGACAGTTATATGGAAAGCACCTTATACACCTTAAAGGACTATATAAATACTAGTGATGATGATGATGATGATCTCAATTCAACAAGGTGAAAGACAAATAACACAGCACATAGAAAGTGCTTACTGGAGAGCAATTTGGAACTATGCTCAAAGTTATCAAACTGTGCATACCCTTTGATCCAGCAGTGTTACTACTGGGCTTATATCCCAAAGAAGTACTAAAGAAGGGAAAGGGACCTGTATGTGCCAAAATGTTTGTGGCAGCCCTCTTTGTAGTGGCTAGAAGCTGGAAAATGAATGGATGTCCATCAATTGGAGAATGGTTGGGTAAATTGTGGTATATGAATGTAATGGAATATTATTATTCTGTAAGAAATGACCAGCAGGATGAATACAGAAAGGCTTGGAGAGACTTACATGAACTGATGCTAAGTGAAATGAGCAGAACCAAGAGATCATTATATACCTCAACAACGATACTGTATGAAGATGTATTCTGATGGAAGTGGATTTCTTTGACAAAGAGAAGATCTAGCTCAGTTTCAATTGATCAAGGATGGACAGAAGCAGCTACATCCAGAGAAAGAACACTGGGAAAGGAATGCAAACTGTTTGCATTTTTGTTTTTCTTCCCGGGTTATTTATACCTTCTGAATCCAATTCTCCCTGTGCAACAAGAGAACTGTTCAGTTCTGCACACATATATTGTATCTATGATATACTGTGATATATTTAACATGTATAGGACTGCTTGCCATCTGGGGGAGGGGGTGAAGGGAGGGAGGGGAAAAATCGGAACAGAAGCGAGTGCAAGGGATAATGTAAAAAATTACCCAGGCATGGGTTCTGTCAATAAAAAGTTATTTAAAAAAAAAAAAAAAAAGAAAGTGCTTACTGAATCCTTGTTAACTTGCCTATTAAGTTGTAGCAGCAGCAGCATACATAATGAAAATGCAGTGCTACCATATGTAGGTAGCTGGAGAGGGAGTGTCCAGTGTCCCCAGAAAGTATGACCTAGCTGGACCTTCTCAGGCAAGAGAATAAATAGGCCCTAAAAGAAAAATATGCATTATAGTGAGTAGGTAATTGGGCAGCTTGACATTGAAGGGTGAGAGGAAACTAAAAGATGAAGTCTAAAGATGGTGGTTGCTATGGGAAGCAAACGGGTCTATTTGCCATACACTGAGAAACATTTACCTGTCCTGCACTCCACAGATATGGACAACATTGGGCAAAGCCCAGTACTGTTCAGGAATCTAGCTAGAGGCTTCATTAATAAATGGAAATTTCCAAAAGTTCCATAAATATAGTTATTTTGTTATCCAGTCCCATAATAATGTGAACAACTTTCCAAAGCACCTGCCAACAATCTAGAGTCCGAGAACATGGGTTTAAATCCCATTTTAGATGCTTCCTAGTCATGTAATCTTGGGTAAGTCACTCTACATATTGAGCCTATTTCCTCATTTTTAAGATGGAGGCTTGTTACTAACATTATCTCAAGTTCTTTCTAGTACTAAACTTATTATTGTAATCTTTGTGAGTTTGCCTCTAGGTTGATACTATCAGTTTACTGCTGGCCTGGAATATATACTATTTTGTCTCATCACTCCAATTTCCCCTTGTCCAACCCTGCTTCAAGGAATTATATTGCTTTGACATAATAGATTTAAAGCTAAATACTCATCTAGTATAAGCCCTTTGATTGTGAAAAAGTTCCAATATAATAGATGTATGGGATAAACATTGCAGAAGGCTGAAATTCTATATGATTGATTTAAACAAGGCGTTAACTCATTGGAATTGATAAGACAATGGTTATCTAGTTTAGCATGGTGATTAATAGTTCTCTAGTTCAGTATAATTGAATTAATCTTACAACAAATAACGATTTCCTAGTGATATAATGGTTGGCTTATACTCAGCATGATGAATGGATTTAATTGTAATAGAGTATTTAAGAAGGTCAGAGTCAGACCTAGAGGGGACTGGAACAGACTCTGAGAAGATAAAGGACTGGAGGCTGGAGCACAACCTCCCAGACTCAGGGAGACTTTAAGACCATGGTGGTGGCCTGCCTGTCTCCCCCACAGAAACCAAGACACATTCTAGAGGACCTTGGGAAAGCTGGTCTGGGCCCCAGGCAAGGAAACAGACTGTGAAGGAGATAATAAAGAATTTGGACTTTATCCCTGGCTATTCTCATGAATATTCATTATTCAGCTGAAATGAAGGCTGTTTCAAAGACCTCCAGAAAACTAACCAGAACATTACAAAACATAATACTTATAATACATAGAGTAAATGTAATGTTAATTGTGTGACTCAAATTTCCTTATTTAGTGGATGATTGTTGAGATATGGGTTTTACTACAGTATCTAAAACATCTTGGAGAAAGAATATAAAGGAGATAGAGAAATGGTGATCCCTATAAAGTACTGCTTGTATTGTTAACATGTTAGGCTAACCTTGAACTGTGGGGTAAAGGGAACATAGTTATGCCAAGGAAAGGGGGATATAATGGTGAGAAGACCCTTGATATGTGTCAGCCAGGCCTTGTTAAGGAATGTGGGCTAGGTTAGAACAGTCACATATAGTAATGTTGAGTTTGGAAAGGGACCCCAAAAGTTTTGGGTTGCAGACCATTGTCGAGAGGTATCTCAAAAGAATTTGCAGGCTTAAACTCATAGCCAAGACAAGGGGCATTAATCCCTGAGGTACAGAGAAACACTGCTGAAAGAAGCTGCCCAGTCCCCTGCTTCTATATCAAAAAATCAGTGCCCTGGGGAAAAGCTCCTTGTTCTAGTTACAGCTCTACCAATCATTGATCTAGCTTTTTGCCTTGAAGGTCTCTGGATATCTGGACTAGACTGTTTCTTCTATTCAGTCACAAATAGAACAATTCCTGTAATTATAGTGATTGTTTATCTCTGATTTAAACAAAAAAGAAAAAGAAAAGAAAAAGTCTCCCAAATCAAACTTTACTTATTATGATTTCTAAATAGAATAAAGAATTTCTTTCTTTCTTTATTTTCCTCTTTAAAAGCAGTGCCAATACTGACAAAGGTAAAAAAAAATAAATACTTTTCAAGGAAAAGCCCTAACAGTAAATCTGTTAATACAGTAATCACTGTAATTATCACTTCTTTTTCTAGTTTCTTGGCTTTCAACTCAGGCTGTTTTCTACAACTCTATAATGTCAAGAAAAAGTAGTCTTGATTTTTGTGTAATACACATATTTGAATTCTAAATAGCGAAGTTATGAAAGGGAATAGAGAAAGAAAAGAAGGTGGGAGAGATAGACAAAAACAGACAGTGAGGGAAACAGCTAGAATGAGAATTGAGAACTTTTAATAATAGGAGTAATAAAACAAACAAAAATCAAAAAATGACAATAACAATAATAAAAACAACTCTCCTGAAAAATCAGGAGATTTTTGGTCTCTGATGCTGGCAGGCAGTAATGAGGATTTTAGTGGTTTTAGTTTCCTTTCTCTGATTTCTCTAAGATTTACAGAGGTCAACATATAAAGAAAATCATAATAAAATTCACATGGAAGAACAAAAGAATAATTTTAAAAGATTTTTTTAATGGAAATGAAGGACGATTATTACTAAATCTCCAAGTAGGCTATAAAAAAGGTAATTATCAAAGCTATTTGGTACTATTAAAAGTAGACAAATTGATCATTGAAATTCCATTGTGTTTGTTGAGTCCACTTCTCCAGCAGGTTTTATCCTAAAGATAATTACCTTGAGTCAGCTGCTGCTCTTGATTCTGTTTTTGGATTTCTTTTTCCTTTACCTTAGGGCTCCACTTTCCATAACTGCATGGAGGATCGCTTATATTAGTTTGATTTTAGGTGAGATATTAATGAATGTTATCAGATGTGAATGCTCTCCTCAACCAAAAACCCTGCAGTTTTTGCAACTCAAAGCATTTGCTCAAAAACCCTTTAATATTTTTTAAAAGGAGCCAAAATACATAATTTGAGCTAAAATAAAAAAAACAAAAAACTCATTTTAAAAATTATTTTTAAATATGTTTGTGAGGAATTGACTGAATGAAGATGTTCTCATGGTAATATAGCCTTAAACAATACTTTAATTGTGACTTGAGACTTTATAATAACAAATGGAGCTATAGCTAAAAAGCTGCAGGTGTTAGATAGTCTTAAATGAACATTCCCCTCCAGCTTTCCCACCACCTCTTAATTAGCATTTAAGTACTTCTTTTCAAGGTGATGATGGTTTTGGATTCTCTTAAATGTTTATTACTTGTATTCTTTTGCTTCTGGCTAGATTTCAGTGATTAGAATGTAAGCCTGGACTCCCCCCAAACAATGGGAGAAAAGGCCAGGTAAGCTAGGGGATTGGGCTTTTGTGCTTAGGGTATTTAATCTTGTGTTTTGAAGTTTTTACTTGGCACTCCTTTCTCTGACAAACATCTTGTCAGGGGAGATGTCCTTTCTGGGAGATCTTAATAACCCCTTTTTGCTTTTTCTTACTCTGAGTCTCTGTTTTTGTGAACTTATTGTCCCACACATGTTGATACAAAAATGTGTAACAACACCAGCTGTTGTAAAAACCAATCATTTCATAAGTCCATTCTAGGTAAAGTGAACAGTCTCTTCCTTCTCAAAATCATTTTAATGTGGTTGATGTAGTAAATGATGTGTTTGTAAGTACCAGAAGATGTGATTTAGGAGCTTACTGAATGTTGAAGTTTGGTCATATGAAGAATTCATAATAGCCCTTCTCTTTGGCAAAAAGGTAGGTTTTTGTAGGAGAAGAAATTACAGATAAAATAAAGAGAAATGTAATGCCGGAGAAACTGAGGCAGGAGAGAGATTAGAGAGTTTTCAATATTTTATTAATTGGAGAGTATAATTGACTGGACAGGACTCTCGTCTCAAATTATCCAGGCAGATAGAGATAAAAATGTACTGGGACCAAGGAAACCATGTTGGTCCCAGGGCTGGAGGAGACTGTCATCTCAAAGAATCCAGTGCTGAATGGGCGTATCTTAAGCTCTTAAATTCCCTCTAGAGACAAAGAAAGGTAAGAAGCCCAGGAAAACTTCTGTCAGGATGGGGGGAGACCATAAATCCTAAAAGCCCAGAGACAGGATGTCTGAATACCCAGAGATAAAGATGTCAGTGAGGTCTTGAGGGATATTGTAAATTCTTGAGGACAGGAAAAAGTCAGGAATTCTGCTCTCTTGCTTATCTTGCTAACAATTTATAACCTTAGAGTAAACGGTTCCCAATCTTAATGGACCAGAGTGGGATTTTACGACTAAAGGAATAGTTAGGGAGACTGAGATAAGGGAAACTTGCACAGGGAAATCGAGTCAGAACAGTTAAAGAGAACTGTGGCATAACAGATACAATAGAGAGTTGGGAGAGCAGAAAAAGTGTTTTAATAATTAATGAACGAGATGAGGTGAGATCTTTCAAGACAGTTGTGAAAATCGAGTAAGGCTTCATCTACTTCAGAGTTTGAGTAGGCCTGAAGGACTTAGAGCGTTTAGTCAAGGGCATACCTACACCCCTTCCTACTATCCTCCCATGACATCAGTGTCTCCCCATTTCAGTCAAGTTCAATTTCTTGGGTAGTTCCCGAGTTTAGAATGTAAGATCCTCAGCCAATAAGGATGAGGGTCAGTGGTGGGAAGGAGTATTTGCATTAGGGTTTTAAAGCATTGAACCTCCCCACCAACCTCCACCCCTCCATGGTGCTTCCTCCCTTTGGTTATCTACTCGATAGGTGGGACGCCCTTCTTGTGAGAATGTATAACAAACTTTGCTTTGCTTCTAGAGATCTCTCCAGCTATTTTATTAAATGGTGATCCCTCACAATTCCTGAATCACACATTAATGATGGGAAAGACAGCAGTGGACTTTACAATTAATCAGGAGAAAGGAAAGAATTTGGGGCACATTCTTAGCTCACAGGCTAAGTCTTAAGAAGGATTTATCACCTTCAAAAAAGAGTTAGTTAGTTATGAGGAGAAGGCAGACACCTCAAGGCAGGTTGTCAAAGCTGACTGACCCAAAAAAGCTCAGCAAAGAGGGGGTGGGCCATAAGCATATTTATAGGAGAAATTTAATCTCAGGGACATGACTTGAATTTCTTGGCTGGACACAACAAGGGGGGTGTGGGGTGGGGAGGCCTCCACAGAGGGTGCACCTCAGGGGTTGACATAACTTGGATTTTTTTTGTTGGATACAGCAATAGGGCTATAAGGCTAAACTGATCCCCATCGGTGCTCTTCCCTATTTGTCTCAGAGCAATACTTCAGTCTTTCTCTGCCAAGTACACCCAGCCATCCAGGACTTCTTCAATTTAATTTAAAATACTAAAACAAACCTACTACCTAATTTCCAAACTTCAACCTTTTACCACCGTTACAAAAAGTAATTCATTTGTACTTTGTGATTCATTTCACCCAAAAGTACCCTCAATTTCCAGCAACTATTTGTTCTGAGTTCCCCCTCTCCTCTTTGTACTCTCTTGCCTCCCTCTTTCTTCCTTCTTTTCTCTCTTCCTTTTCCTTTTCCTCTTTCTTCCCTCTCTACTTCCTTTTCCTCTCTCCTCCCACTTTATACCTTCATTTTTCTTCTTTCCTCCAACTCCCCCACCAGCAAAAGCCAAAGCTTGAATTCTGCTTCTACAACTTTCAATGGAAGCCAGGAAAATCGTGCAAAAAATCTAGTAAGTCTAAGGACTGCTCTGAAAATCTTAACTCTGCCTCTGGGAAAATCACTTTATTTCTTCATCTTTTGCAAAAATTTGGGGGTGTAACTAAATGACTTCTGATCCATTTAGCTTTTAATATGTGGATTTTGTTAGTAACCCTACTAAAAATGTTTAACCTTCAGTTTCCTAATATGTAAAATAGGAATATTAAAATTTGTACTGTCTTTTTGTAATAGAAATGATCTACTAATGTGAAAACGTCATAGAATTGTGACTTTTTTTGTCATTTCCTACAAAAGGAAACAAATGAGTCATAAATTACCTGGATGAAGCAAAGGAAGTCATTCAAATAGCTACACCTTCCCCATTAACCCATTCTCACTTAAAAATTTAACTGATACCTCCTAATCCTAGTACCTCTAATTGTTATATAAAATATACTTTGCTTCTTTATCAGGGCAGAATTTTAATTTTCTGATTATGTGAGCCCCAAAACTAAGTGCCTGTATTCATTTCCATAGTTAAATTGTACAGGGAAAGAATACGTTATTTGGGTGACAGAACAAAATAATTAAGGAGAAATTTAAAAAGCAAAGCAAGAAACTAACTAGTATGAACCTTAGTTATGCTTCACAGGACATCTTCATGGTTGACTGAGGCTTTAGCAAATCATACAGATATCTTTGTATTCCACCCCTCCCAAAGGGTCAGGACCTTGCTCGTTTTGTATTACTATGATTCAGCCCAGGTTCTGAGTCCTCTCTGACACTGGCTTACTGAAACCACATTAAAGTTTCTCAATGTTTTAGACCAACTTTACTGGGTAAACTTTACATATAGTAATATTTTTGTAGTTGCTTGGAGCACAAATCCTTTTGATGCCATGAAGATATTCTGACATTGATCCCTTTTGCAACGGAACAGACACTTCATTTGGGCTTGAAAGGACTTGGTTTCAACTCCTCCTTCCAATGCCTGTTTGGCATTATGTACTTGGGTCTCAGTCTCCTCATTAATAAGATATAGATGACCTCATATACATAATATGTAATCTTATATAATTATACTCCACATATCTCTATAATTGGAGGTATCTCTAATATTTCTCTATAGTTATAATTCAAGATATCTCCACTATATTGTATATGCACATATAAATCAAATTTAATATACACATACATATATATGTATACACATATATTCATATATATGTTTATATGTACATATGTATAATACATATGTAAACATGTTATATTCGAAGAGCATAGTTTTAGATTGTTAGAGAATAATAGAATGGGAGAACATAATTTTAGATTTTTAGAATAGTAAAATTGTGGTTGGAGAGACATGAAACATTCACACAGGACATTTATCAAAGGACAAAGATTTGCCATTTATTACATGATATAGCTCACAGGCTCAACCAAATATGACTAAGTAAGAATAGAATCATAAAAGATTAAGCAATGTGCTTCCTGAGTTGGTGAACTTTTAAAGACACAGGGGAGAGAGGAAGAGCAAGGGCAGAGTCTAGAAAGCAAGGGAAGGAGTTAAGGAAGAGTTGGAAAGGAGTTAGGAAGAAGCCAGTGAGGGGCCAAGAAAGGGCCTAGTCAAGATCTAGTGATTTAAATACACAATAAGAAAGCAGTAGTAGAGTAGGTTTTTAGATATGCTGCTAACAAGACAGTTAGTAGAACAGGATGGATGGTTTATATTTCTGACAAGGGAGGCCTTATGGGGTGATTAGAAACCTGGTTCCATACACATTTGAGGTTTTCTTTGCAAGGATACAGGAATGGTTTGGCATTTCCTTCTGTTTATTTTTCCGAGGAGAAAATAAAGGGAAACTAGGTTAAATGACTTGTTCAGGGTCACATAGTAAGTATCTGAGGAGATTTGCATTCAGTATGAGTCTTCTTGACTGTAGACCCAGAGCTTTGTCCACTGAACTACCTTGCTATCCCAAGTCTCTTCCTATGAAACAGAGATCATTAGAATGCTGTTGTCACAGGTGGATGATATAAAATTCATAATCTATCAGTAAGTTCTTGGAAAGACCATCAAGGGTAATTATTTTTCCTTACACTTAAATAATCACTAAATCTCCCATGAAGACCAAATGCTTTTGTCTTTCCCATAACTTTTCTTCAGCCAAAAGAAGATACTTAACCCTTTTTTTGTTTTATGGCCCACTTTGGTAGTTTGATGAAGCCTATCTCCCGAAAATAATTTATAAATGTGTAAAATAAAATATACACAATTAAAGAAAATTGGCTATATTGAAATACAATTATCAAGATACTTTTTAAAACACACCCAAGTTCTCAGAACCTAGTTGAACAACTCCAAGAGGCCTAAGGGCCCTTCAGTACCTCTCCTGGATACAACCTAACTTGAATACCTTTTCAAAATGTATTCCTCTCTTTTAACATTTCTAACTTTTCTCCATATTCCATTCTAGGACAGTAGGATATTCACGTCAAGTCATGTATGTGCACCTGCATGCAGACACATATTCACATATACACAGGACCTGAAACTGTGGCTAATAACTTATACACAATAAGGAAAACTCTCTCCACTTCTTTTGGAAGTGAAGATTGCCTCTGCAGTGCCCTTTTCTTTCCCAACCTAAGACTTAAAAGATTCCTCTTGGGAGAATTGCTCAGGAATAGGTGTAATATTTGTAGAATGAGGATAATAACAGCACCTATCTCCAAGGGTTCCTGTGAGGATAAAATGAGACAATATTTATAAACTTCCTTCCAAACCTAAGAATTGAAATAAATCCTACATATCATCACCATCATCATTATAGTTTTATAGTTTCTATTTGTAGTGGAAGCAATAGTGCAAATTAAAGGTGGTTTCATAAATATTAAGTAAAAGTTTCTCTTCAGCATTCCATTCAGATGTCCCAGTTCCACATTTGAAAATAGTAATCAAGTTTTCTCTATCTTGTCTACATAAAGAATGGATTCTAGCTTTATATGAAATTACTTTTCAGCAGAGCTGTTTGAGAAGATCATTTTGATAAACCACTCTGTTTTCTCTTTGTCCCTTCCAAACATGGGATAATGTGCTATAAAATAAATTAAAATATATATATATATATATATATATATATTAGTATATGCTTTAAGCTACTGGAAGATAAATTCTTCTCTGGAAAACAGTGGTCTTGAGGTTATAGGTTTAATGGTAACATGTATAAAGGGGCAACTGTAGAGCCAAATTAGCAACTAGGTGGCACAGGGGTTAGAGCACTGAATTTTCAATCAGGAAGACTCATCTTCATTTCAAATCCAATCTCAGACACTTTACTAGCTGTGGAACTATGTGAATATCACTTAAACCTGTTTTTCTCAGTTTCCTCATCTGTAAAATATCCTGCAGAAGGAAATGACAAACCATTTCAGTATCTTTGCAAAGAAATCCCCAAATGAAGTCAGGAAAAGTCAGATATAATGGCCCAATTAAAAAAAAAATTATGCTACTTTCACATCAGAAATCTCATTTGATCCTTACATTACAACATTGAGTTTGTAGCATTTCCCGCATTTTACAGAGATGATAAGATCACAAATTTAGAGCCAAGATCTTTAGAAGTCATTTAACTCAATCTTCTCCTATTATTGATAAGAAAGCTGAAACTCAAGGTTAAATGGTTTGTCTAAAATCATGTTAAGTACAAGTTAGAATCCAAACCCAAATATTTTCATTACCATTTAATATTAGTATTGAGGTTGAGAAGGGGGAACCCCAAAAGTTTCGGGTCCCAAAATGGTGTTGTGAGAATTTGCAGGCTTGGACCCATCTTCTAATCAAAGGGAAAAGCTTTATTGCAATAGTAATACCATTACAAAGTGAGCTGAATTCTAAGGGAATTCAGCAGAGGAACAAAAGGAAGGAGATATATTTATCCAGCTTTCAATCATTTATATGCTAATTCTATGGCTCATAGGTAGTAAGGAATTTGGTTCTCATTGACCAGATTATTACTGTCCAGATTTATGGGTCAGCAATGAATTGAGGAGTGGTTTTATTCACTATTGTCTCAAGAGTTTGGTCTATGGGAGTTTCCTGAAGCAAGAAGCTATCTGACTAATGAGTGATCAGAATCAGACAGAATAGACTTGGGAGTTTCCTGAGGCAGAAAATCTAGAATCACTTACTTATTGCTAGAACAGAAGGCCCCCTAAAATCAGGGGACCACAAAATCATATTACATCACTAGTAAAAGACCATATATCCAAAGACTAAATTTTAAATTCCAAGTCCATCATTTCACATTGCTGAAATTTCCAGTTGATGCATTATTATAGAAAACATCTGAATTCTTGATTTAAATAAATAAGCACAGGAATTGTCTTCACCACTCAGTTTACAGCCTTTCCTCCTCTCTCAGTAATCTTTATAGTTCCCAGATCAGATCTGCATGAATTTCATTTGCAAAACAATTGAAGTAATGGAGGATTTCTTTGCCTTTCTATGAAGAGTGAATGTCTCTATTCATCCTCTAAGACAGATTTAAAAACAAAACAATACAGAACCTTGGAAACTTCCAATGTCACTGTATCAATTGCAGAAATTACAATGAAATAAATGCTCAACTCGGCATCTGACTTACTCCATTTACATTTAGCAGAGATAACATTCAAATATGAAAACAAGTAATACAAAGAATAATACAGGTTATAATAGAGATGGTATGATTTGCAGTCTTGGTTGCATAAAACTGGAAAGGTCAGAATCATGAAAGATGGTCTGCTTTCCTAAGATAGAGATGCTAAGAAAAAAAGTTCCATTTTTAAAATACTACACTTAGACAATCAAAAAGGAAAAGAATTTTCATATTGAAGAAGCAGGAGCTACTCTTCAACAAATCTAGTCATTTCTTCCTTTCAATAGTACCCCTTTTTTGTACCCAAGAAAATAAAACCTTTAGAGAATGTGACTGTCTTTCCTAATGTATGTCCTGGAGCTTACTGGTGAGATGGAAGTATTCAATGTGTATATATATGTTCAACAGCTGCCTGTTTGGAGGAAAAAACAAACCATGACATTTAAGTTTAATCTGCATTATTTATTAATATTTTTACTTTTACTTTCTTAAATCTAAACAATTAATAAAAGAATAATTTAAGACGACTTATAGCATTTGCTGATTTCTGAGGCGTAAATGCTATCAATGAAAATATTAAGCCTAGGATACAGTCCCAGAATTTTCAGACTTATCCTGACTCTTTTAAGTGTCTTTTGTACTTTGAAAGGAGAATTCCACCCAAGCCATGAGATCAAGTGAGTACTTCTCTCAAGAAACCTCAGTCAACAAGGTAATTTTGCTGAAATATATCCTTGTCTATTTTTAAGCTTTCTCTGGTGTAGTGAGCAAACTCATCTCCTTTAGCATCCTTACTGCCTTCAGACATTTTTCCCATGAATTCATTTGGTTCATTCTAATCCAGCAAATCCATTACCCTACAGCCAATTGACCTGATTGTTGGTGATAACATTGCTGATAACATTCCACACCTAATCCTGATGAATGCTTAACATTATTTTACTGCCATGATCCCTTCAGTAATCAAAATGACTCTGATCTTACTATCTTCTGGGCCATTTCTATGACCCCTAATAACAAACTCAGTCCTCAATACCATGCAAGCCTATTCTTTCTTCTAGGACCAACTACCTACAAATAATGAAAGAAAGAGAAAACCAACACTGCTCTGAACTACTTCATCCAATTATGTTTACTCTAGAGTTCAAGGTAGCATAAAATGACATTTTTTCTTATTTCTAGAAATGCATATTGCATTGGGAGACGCTAACATTCTTCATGAAATTAATAACATATTTCAATTCAATTCAAAGCCATAAATATTTATCTAACTGCCAATGTATAAAGAACTGGCATACCAAAAAATAAAAATAAAAAATAAATTGTTCCCTCATCTCATGAATCTTGTAATATGTTTAGTGATATAACATATAACTAAAGGGCATGGATATAAAGTTAGAAGGGATTTCAGAAGTCATCCAGCCCAAACTCATTATTTTGTAGTTGAGGAAACTGAGATTCTGTGAGATTAACAAATTTGCTTAAAGTCTCAAGTATTGGAGGCAGTATTTGAGCCCCTTACTTTACTTCCTCTTACTTTAAAACTATTATTCTTTCAATATGTAATCAGATAATTATAAAGATAATTGTATTATCAAATGAATGGTTTAGAAATGATTCCAAGTCCTCTGGTTTCTGTTACTCTTGAGTTTCCAGGTATCAACACTTAGGGAACTTGAATCTGCAACAACCCCATAATTCAGGACAAATATGAATCTATAGGGATGGGTCTCTTTCTGAAGGGAGGCAAGTACTTATTGCTTACTTCAGGAAGTAATCTTATGAGCCTTTCTCTGCCAACCCCACCTACTGACCCAGGACCTTATCACAAGCACATGTAAAATCTTCTCTGAAATCATCTAATTTCCTTATTCTGTTCAATTCTGTTTTTTCTTACTTTCTCTTATCTATAAAATTTTTTGCCTCAATCTGCTGGGTTGCTTATCTCTCTTAAGGAGGAGGTATGCAGGGTGCATCTCTCCTTGCCCAAATAAATGCTCCTTCTTGTTTTGAAGGTGTTTTGAACCTGAAATCTTTCAGAGATGACATCAGAATGTATACTCTGACATTTTTGGTGTGCTCCAACAGAACTAAGCTTTGTAAGAAAACAGATTCAAGAAGCAGAGATGAGGAGGAAGCACATTGGGGATAGGTGCAGAGATTATCTATCAAATGATATGTCTCATATATAGAAAATAAGAAACAGACCTATTTCACAGCAAGAGAAAGTATGGAAAGAGAACATTTGGGGGGAGGAAAAGTAATTGGAGGAAAGAGCAACAATCAGGAAGAATGAGGAGGGAAAAAAAATTAGGATATAGGATCCTTTATGAACCCATTTTGGAATTTTCTTGGCAAAGATACTAGAGTGGTTTGTCTTTTTCTTTGTCAAACTTCTTTTTATTTCTTGAACAGATGAAGAACTAAAACTGAGTCAAGTAACTTGACAAGGCTCACACAGCTAATAAGTATGTGAGGACAGATTTGAATTCATGAAAATGAGTCTTCCTGACTCCAAGCTCTATATTCTCTCTATCAGCTTCCCTAATAAATTCCAGAAAGAAGCTAATGATATTACAAAATGAAGATAAGGAGGAAGAGTTTTCTAGCCATTGGGAAATACCATGAAAAAACAATGAAGAAGATAATGGAAATGTCCTCTTTAAAGAGTAGGAGGGAAGATAGCTTCATGACAATTTCAATACATGTCAGCCAAATGTTATCAAAATAGTTGGATAAAGTTATAGTTTCATATTTCAACTGCATATTAAAGGAATGTCATTTCAGGTAGAAAAAGCATCAATTTCTTTTAACTAGCTTAAAGGTAAACCGTTTAACCTTATTTTGATCTCATTATTTCGAAGTCACATTTTCTATTCATCTCTACTCTTTTAATCAGGAATGCTTGAAATTTCTCTATATTATTGAATATTCATTCCTTCCTCCCTTCTCTCCACCCCTCTCTCCTAGGATTATACTGAGTTTTGCTAGATAAGTGATTCTTAGTTCTAATCCTAGTTTTCACCCTCTGGAATATCATATTTCAAATCTTCCTATCCATTAATGTAGAAGCTGTTAAATCTTGTGTTATTTTGACTGTGGCTCCCTGATATTTGAATTGTTTCTTTTTGGTTGCTCCCTTGACTTGGGAACTCTGGAATTTGGTTTAATATTTATTTGCTGAGGCAATTGGGGTTAAGTGACTTGCCCAGAGTCACACAGCTAGAAAGTGTTACATGTCTAAGGTCAAATTTGAACTCAGGTCCTCCTGACTTCAGGACTGGTGCTCTATCCACTGTGACACTTAGCTGTCCCTAGGTTAATATTTAAGATTTCATTTGAGGGTCTCTTTCAGGAGATTGTGAATTCTTTCCATTTATATTTTACTCTCTAATTCAGGAGTCCTCAGCTGAGGGCGTTTATCCCCCTCACCCAGGGCTATGAAGTTTCTTTATTTAAAGGCCCACAAAACAAAGTTTTTGTTTTTACTATAATCAGGCCCTCCAACAGTCTGAGGGACAGTGAACTGGCCCCCTATTTTAAAATTTGAGGACCCCTGCTCTAATTCCAAAATACCAGGGCACTATTCCTTGATAATTTATTGAACAATGATATCTAGGATATTTTTTTGATCATGGCTTTTGGTATTTTGGGTAACTCAATAACTATTAAATTATATCTCTTGGCTTTTCCAAGTCAGTTATTTTTCCCAATGAGAATTTTCCCCTTTTCTTCTTAATTTTTTCCCATTCTTTTAATTTGTTTTATTGTTTTTTTTCATATTCCATGGATTCATTCTCTTCTACTTGCCCAATTTTACTTTTTATAGAATTATTTTCCTCAGAGAATTTTTGTACATTTTTTTTCTTATTTGTCCAATCCTATTTTTTAAGGAGTTCTTATCAGTGGATTTTTGTGCCTCTTTTACCATTTGGTTTATATTTTTTAAGTGTTATTTTCTTCAGTATTTTTGTGTGTGTAGCTACTTTAACAAACTGTTGGCTATATACTCATTTCCCAACCCCCAATTTTTCCTCTGTCTCTTTTATCTGATTTAAATACACATAAATGCATACATATATATATATATATATATATATATATATATATATATATATACACACACACATATAAATATGTATGTGTATATGTAGATAGATAGAGAAATAGATAGAGATGACTGGGGTGAACCCTGACACTGTGTCCCATTTAATTTGTATAAGAAGAGAGATTTGGGGTCTCAAGCTCTCCTCTGGGAAAAGCATATCTCTCCCAGACAAAGCCCTCTTAAGCGGTTTCATTCAATTGGAAATCTTGGTGGGGACCAGTTGTACTCTCTATTGAGTTGAACATTAGCCTGGGACCACTTCCAGTCCCAGTTAAGTGGTCTCATTCAGTTGGAGATCTCGGCCCCATAGTCCTATTGAGTGGCTTAAAACTCCAAGATAAGTATTCTTTTTTCAAATGGAATCTAGGCCTGGGGGCATTGACAACATTGAAGGATTCTCATTCAATTTTGAATGAAAGCCCTATCTTCAGACCACTAATAAAAGACAACTCTGAACTGGAAATCTCTGCAGAAGTCTGAAACAGGAATTTGCTTTGCCAAGGAAGCTCTCTTCTTGGCACAGCTGCCTTCCAGGACTTTTGCCCAATGTGAAGATATTCTTTTCTCAGAATTTTGCCATTTTCCCTGACAGGATCTTGCCACTAAGAAATCTGTCTTCCTAGCAAAGCTGGCTTCTCAGTGCCATAAAAATCCCTTTTGCCATTTAGATTTTGGGTTTGTGAATTCTTTTGCATTGGACCTGCATCTCCGATCAGAGAGGATTCCTTACTTCAATTCTCAGACCTTGTAACTACCACTATCTGATAGACAGACAGATTCCAAGTCTCTTTCATGGACTGAGGCCAATTTACATATTTCTTTGAGGTGCTGGCTGTATCATTTTTGATTTTGTTTTCTTCTGAATTTGTGTTCTGATCTTATCACTCTATCATAGTAAGTTTCTTTGGCTAACTTTTTTTTAAATCATTTGTTCATTTTCCTAGCTTACATCTTGACTTTTTAACTTTATGTTAAAGTTGGGCTCTGTTCCTGAATTGAAGGGGATCCTTCAAGGTTTTTCATGCTGTTGATTTCAGAACTAGTTCTGCAGATATGTAGATTTTTGTTTCTTCCAAGATGATATGATCTAAGGAAAACTGTGTTTACTACTCTTTAGGTCTGTGCTCTGGTCTATGAGAAGCCACAAACACTCTTTTCTGACTTGGAGCTCTGATCACAGTCCTCATTAAACTGAGACTGTGACCCTAGTCTACAATTTGGACCAGCAAAAGGAGATATTTCTGTAATCTCCTTCTGATCTGTTGTCTGAGCCTTAAGGTCTCTGGGCTGGGAACCCTGCAAGCCACTGCTGCCAGTTTAGTTGTTCCCAAGGCCTGCTATTGACTTGCCCCTAGCTGCCTGTGATGGGCTGCACTTCTGTGTTGACCTTCTAAGGTATCTTAGGGTAAAAAATAGTTTTACCCTATTCTTTTATAGATTCTACCACTTAGAATTCACTTCATGATATTGTTTTAAAGTCATTTGGGAAGGGCAGCTAGGTAGTGCAGTGGCTAGAATACCAGCCCTGGAGTTAGGAGGACTTGAGTTCAAATGTGACTTCACACATTTGACACAAATCTAATCGCTCCCCTCCCTCCACACTCTCCACATATTTAGGAGAACTAATGAGAATCCCTGCTTTTTCCCTGCCATCTTGCCTCTGCCATTATGATGCAATTTTAAGCATAGGTATCTCAATAATTCATATCCTCTTGGGGAAAATTTTTTATTAGATTTCATTTTTTTAATCACCATAAACAATTTATTGCTTATTGGTTCTTAGTCTTTGGGAATAAGAAATATCCACCATTTAGAAATGACTGTTAAAAAATATTGAATTCTCATTGAATGTTGAGAAACATGTCAATATTAATGATTTATGATTAGCTCAAGTCTCATCTGAAATTGCTAAGTGAAAAGACTCTACTAAAATTTTAACTGGAATCTAGGTAATATAGTGGATGGAGTGCTGAGCTTAAAATTAAAGGGAAGAAAAAGCAAACTAATCTTCATGAATTAAAACCTCAATTACTTACTATCTGTGAGACTCTTAGAAAGGCACTTAACCCTGTTTGCCTCAGCTTCCTCATTTGTAAAATGATCTGGAGAAGGAAATAGTAAATCATTCTATTACCTTTTCCAAGAAAACTTCAAATGAAGATACAACCAAGAGACTGTAAAACAACAAATCTTTTAAAATTTTTTTTCAATATTATTTAATTTTTCCAAATACATGCAAAGTTAGTTTTCAGCATTTACCTTTGCAAAACCTTGTGTTTTCAATTTTTTTCCCTCTCTTCCCTCCTCTCTTTCCTCCAAATAGCAAGCAATTTGATGTAGATTAAACATATGCAATTTTTCTAAACATATTTTCTTATTCAACATGCTGCAAAAATCAGATTAAAAAGGAGAAAAACAAGCAAAAAATACTTTGATCAATATTCAGTCACCATAGTTTTCTCTCTGGATTTGGACAGCACTTGCCATCACACTTCTATTGGAATTGCATTGAATCACCTCAAAACAACAACAAATCTTAACAGAGCCCATCTTTCTTCTTAACTTCTCTACTTCTGTTGAAGGCACTGTGAGAAATACTGAAAAGTTAGGCTTCCACAGAATGTTGTAAGCTTCAAGGTGATATAAAATACAACTTGGAACTACCACTGATAGATGAGTTTTCAGAATGTGAGAAATTAAGGAAGGTTCCATTTCCACAAAACAATTAAGTTTCAGTCTCTCAGAAACTTTGAGCAAACAAGGAATTGGGGACTCAGAAAGCAGAAGTAGACTCAATCAAAAAGAGTGTTGTGGTTTTGAGAAAACCACAAGCTTGAGATAATAGTTGATCCAGCTCAAACTGGTGGAAGTCAATAACCTAATTTGACCAAATTACTTTTGTGCTTTCTTGAGAAGCTAAATGAATATTAAACAACACAACCCTTAGGAGGAGTTTTCCACCATTTTTTAACATGGGATGTATGACAAATGAGGGGGAACATATTTATATATATTTCGAGGTAAACATACAGTGGACATATCAGAAAGATTATAACCTGGAAAGGAATGGATCACTCTGGTCTCTGAAGGGAGGGACTGCCCAGAGCTAACAAATATAAAGCTTCTACTTCTGTCTTCTGTACTCAGCACTCCCTCTTCCTGAAGACAAGCAACTTTTGGCCAGAAATAATAAGATTCTTCTTAAATAAGTTTTCCTTTATATCTGATTTTCAGTGTCAAGTTATTTCTAACAGCACCCTTCCCATCTCCTAGTTTCACAATTTCAGAATTATCCATGACTCCCATTTTTACTCAAATCATATGTAATTAGTTGCCATGTTTTGATCTACCTCTACAGCATCATTTACATCTGATGTATTCTCTCTATTCATACATTAATAACTCAAACCCGTAACTCTTCTAACTGAGATTTTTGTAACAACATTCTAATTCATCTCTCTAGCTTTGGTATCCCACAACCCTTCTCTTTCCTCCAAACAATTGTCAAAGTGATTTTCCTAGGGTACAATGGACTGCTTTACTCCCTACTCAATAATTATCCTTGGCACTTTATTGTCTTGGGATAAAACAAGAATCTCTCTGTTTACCTTTATAACTTGGACTCAGCTTATCTTTTCAAAACAGTACTTTCTTTCCTTTTCTCTGAGAGTTAGTCAAATTTTGAGTACTTTATGTCCCATCTAGGCACCTTTGCATTAGCCATCTTCCACAGAGTACTTGAAATGCTGTCTCTCCTTCTTTTCCTATATAGAATCCTTCAAGATTAAACTCAAACACTATCTTAAAAAACAAAACAAAACATTTTTTGATCCTCTCACATGGTAATGATTTTCCTTATCTAAGCTACCTTCTTTTTGTAAATTATTTCTATATGAAATACTTTTTATTTATTCAGTATATACTTATGAAGGATGGAATATCTTATTCACCAGTTTCCCATTAAGGTTAGGCTGAATTATTATTAAAGATTTAGTTGACTCAGAGGACTAAGAGCTCACTATTCAACATATAAAACAATGCTAAAGATAATATTTTAAACAGTTCCTATATCTTTTATGCTAAAGATTGTATTTCACAAAAGTTTCTATTGTTCATTATGATATAAGTGGAATTGTATACAAATTTAATTGTTCTGAAAATTTTATTTTTAAAGTGGTATAAAATAATTACATTATCCTGATTGTATAAATATCTGCCCTGGAACCAAATTTCCTTAGTAGCCTGTTGCAGAATATCTACATGCAGGTACAATGATATTTCTTTGCTTACAATAAAAGTCAATCTTACTTTTGAAAAGATTGTCTAATTTTTATTATCCAATACTTCCTCATTATTTCCTTATTATTTGAGGACAGAAGCAGCCAGGAAGTCCTGAGTGGGAGGGGACAGATTTTTGGAGATTTGATTGAAGGAAGTTTATTTGGTGGAGCACAATTCACTATACTGGAGTCAAGGGAGCTTCAAGAAATTGAGTAAAATCAGGTGGGGTTCTTGATATGTTTATCCCTGTAGAGTATCTTAATCCTGATATGGCTAAATAAATCTTTTAAGTGTTGAATAACTAAAAAATGTTTTATTTGATTCTAATATCGAACCTAAACTAAAGAAGAACTGATCTGAATCTGGCCCAGACAATATAACATATAGGATGGATAGCTAACCTCAAAGTTATAAGACCTGGGATTCAAATAGAGTCTCTGACACATATTGTCTATGTGATACTAAGCAACTAATTTGACCTCTTAGTGATAATTTTTTTTTAAGATTATGAAATGCATAGAAGTTGCTTATCTGTATTAGTGATGGGAGTTTCCTCTCAGGTAGGAGTTGTCTGCAACAGTGTACTAAGGAAATTTGGTTCCAGAGCAGATATTTATACAATCAGGATGATGTAATTATTTTATACCACTTTAAAAATAGCACATGCAAAACAATTAAATGTGTAATACAATTCCACTTATACCATGAAGAACAATAGAAACTTGTATGGAATACAATCTTTAGCATAAAAGATACAGGAACTGTCTAAAATATTATCTATGACACTCTTTTGTATGTGATTTCCTTATACCAATGAAATCACAGGTACAATTGCATTTTTTTAACATATTTATATATGTCCCCATTAAAGTATATTTGAGAGTGGCCAGTTTATTTTTTTATTTGTATACAGAGGTATTTGTCACAGTGCTTGTTTCATAGTCATAATTTAATAACTGCTATTTGATTGATTACTTGGCGATCCACTCTGAAGGTGCCCACAGAAACTATGATGAGAAATGAAATATGATGGCCCACATGGTGGTGTATTATCATTTCCATGGAATTGTTCTTACTATTTTGCTCTTAGGTTTCTATTACCAGAGATCTCTTAGGACTTTATGTTCATTCATTCATTGTGATTCCCTTTACCTCCAAGATATTACCAAGATGTCGCAGCTGACTGAACTGAAGCAATGGCACTTAGTTACACAGAGAGTCAATGTTGAGCTGGAAAAAACATTCTTAATGTTTTACTGGACAGTTCTTAGATTCAACTTTTAGGATAGCATTCTAATTTCTGACCTTTATCAAAGCTTTCCAAGTTTATAGTTTATTGCCTCAAGGATCTGAAGAATATATTTATAATTTTAAATACATGTCCCGGGTCCATAAACTGATTAGAAATATTATTATAGCTAGACTTTAAAATGACACTATATTTAAGAAGTTAGTGGGGGGAGAGATGGAATAAGAGAAGGGAGAAGCTGATGGGTGATTATTTCTTTGTTTTTATATTAACTTTAATTTTATTCTGAGTTTAACCAAGACCAAATAGAATGAGCTCTTGCATATAAAAGTAAAACTGAAAAGAATATATAAACTATTTTTCCTTTTAAGTCTATGATAAAAACAAATTGCAACTTTTAAAACTTGTCTTGTTTATTTGACTTTCTCTCTGACTTTACTTATTTACTTATGTTCGTTTCCTTTCTTTTAAAAAAAAAATTGCAATAATGATCTTTTATCCCTTATTATTTGTTCTTTCTTTTTTTCTTAAATGAAATTAAATAGAAGCAAATGATATTTGTATAAAACAATGTCATAAGTGGGAGATAAATTTCTAGATAACTGATGTTTGAAATATGAGTAAACATGGTGTCTTAATAAAGACCTAAGTCTAAAGACAGTGAAATCACATGAATTGAGGGACATAAGGTATTCAGCAAACTTTAAATCACTATATAAATGCTAATATTCTTATTAAGTCGTATTAAGTCATCAGGCCTCCATTCTGGTGATGACTTCATTGCTTAAGTCTTCTACTGCATTATTGTTGAGGTTCAAGTAACATTTCTAAAGAAATACAGGGTGTATTGTTAAAAAAAAATCTGGGAGAGAAAGTATAGACATACCCTTGTATTGGCCTTTTTTTTATTACTTTACTACTCTAGATAAGAATAAAAATAAGAATAGATTGAGAGAATACTGGGAAATTTATTTAAATGGATGAAGTGATATAAGCAGAACCAGAGAAAAATGTCTACAATAATCATAACATTTTAAAAAATAAACAACTTTAAAAGACTAAGGATTCTGATTACTAAAATGACTGATGATAAAGTATGCTGCCTTCTGACAAAGGGGATAGACTCAAAATATAGCATGAAACATTTTTAAAAAATAGAGAATACAGGAATTTGTCATTCTTGACTATTTATAATTGTTACCAAAGTTATTCTTTTTAATTTCTTTTTCAATGAAGTGATGGATGGGAGAGAAAATAAATGTTTGAGCTTATATATATATATATATATATATATATATATATATAAAGAAAATTGTTAAAAGCTACTATAAAGAATGGAAATAAGAGAATAATTGCTTAGAGCAGCACTTTGTATGATTAGGAGCCAAGTTTCTCTGATCCTAGTCACTCAAAAGATTAAGTTTAAGAAGTAGGATATTAGATTAAAAACCTAGGTTCCAGTGGATACAAGATCAGGACAAGAAAGACAGACAGAAACATTGGGATCTGCTGTCATGGGAGAAAAAAGGCACAGGCCATAATAAGTACAGGTTGTGCTGCTGCTGCTGCTTCTTATTTCTCTTTTCTTCTTTATTCTTCTTTCTCCTTTCTTCTTTTTTTTCTTTTCTTCTTTCTCCTTCTTTTTTTCTTTTGCCCTCTCCATTTCCAAATGATGTAGTCACAAGGGGAAGATTCTGGGAAAATGACAGAAGAGGTTGGTAAATTTAAAACTCTCCCAATTTCCCTTACATATAGAACAAATTTGCCCCTCAGGGTGCATATAGACTATTGAAAAATCAAGAAGACTTGGGGCAGAACAGCCTAGATACAGCCTGAGAAGATATGAATAAAGATCCTTGGCCAGGATTAACCTGTTTGAAGTGCCAACACCTCTAGGCTAGCTCCTGCAGAAACATCAAGTAGGGATCCTTTAAACTAGCTGGATAAAGCTAGTGCCTCAACAGGAATCACAGACATTTCACCTCCCAGACTGTTTGTCAAGTGGGAGTCTGAGTCCTGGAAGACAGAGTGCACCTGGGCTGATTGGGAATATCAGGCCCAGCTGTGCTGTGGGAAGAGGCCCCGGGCAAAAAGGAACCAGCAGTAGTGAATGTAGAAGCAGCGGGGCAGAGACACTGCTGGTTGTGGGCACTTGTAGGAAGGTAGAGTTTTTGCTTTACAATTCCTGGTTAGAATGGAGAGCCAGAGGGAAACTTGAAGCATCATTCCCCCCATCTCCCAATTAGAGATGCTTACACTAACACCTCTTAATAAAACGATGAACCAGCAAAGAAAAAAGAACCACATC
The DNA here is from genome assembly GCF_902635505.1 of Sarcophilus harrisii. Classification (NCBI taxonomy): domain Eukaryota; kingdom Metazoa; phylum Chordata; class Mammalia; order Dasyuromorphia; family Dasyuridae; genus Sarcophilus; species Sarcophilus harrisii. The sequence continues at coordinate 342,753,496 of NC_045429.1, forward strand.
ATTAAAACATATTATGGGAACAGCGAAGACCAGGATTCATCCTCGGAGGACTACACTTTAGTAAAAAAAGTCTTCTACCCCAAAGAGTAACATAAAATGGCTTCTCAACCAAAGAGAATTTATAGAAGAACTCAAAAAAGAATTAAAAAATCACTGAGAGACATTGAGGAAAAATTAAAGGAAAAATTAAAACCATGCAAGAAAAACAATTAGAAAAGGAAGTACAGAGTTTCAGAATTGAAAATAACTCTGAAAATTAGAATCAGGCAAGAGGGACCACTTGAAGCTATGAGAGATCAAGAAATAACAAAACATTTCAAGAATGAAAAAATAGAACAGAATGTGAAACATCTTCTAAGAAAAACAACAGCTCTGGAGAACAGATCAAGAAGATAAAATATAAAAATTATTGGACTGCCAGAAAGTCGTGACCAAAAAAAGAACATTGACACAATAATGCAGGAAATAATCCTAGAAAATTGTCCTTGAGTGATAGAACATGAGGGGCAAATTGAAATAGAAAAAAATCTACTGACTACCACCATCTCAAAGACATCCTTTGTGGAAAATATATAGGTATAATATTGCCAGATTTCAAAACTTTCAGATCAAAGAGAAAATTTGGTAATAAACAAGAAAAAACAATTCAAATATGCTGGAGTTACAATTAAAACTATACAAGAATTATCAGCTGCTACTATAAAAGACTACAGGTCTTAGAATCATATCTATAGGCAAATGAAAGAATTAGGCCTGCAGCCAAAAAGATCATATTCAATGAAATTATCTAAATTTTCAATGAGAAAAACAAAAAGCAAAAACAAAAAATGGACAATCAATAAACTTGCAAATTATCAGGACTTTCTGTTAACCAAACCTGAACTTAACAGAAAATTTAACATATAAGAGCCAACATCAAAGAGCAATTTAAAAAAAACTCAACATGGACAAACTGTTTAAACATAGACAAATTGTTTATGTTTTTTTTTTTTTTTCCACATGAGAAATGTATACGTTATGTTTAGATTTACATCAACAATAGGCTAAGCTCAAAGGAAAGATAGGCCAAGTAAAAATAAAAAAAAATAGTAATCATGTTATACAAATAAGGTACAGAGAAAGAAAAGAAACAAAAGTATTAGAGAGGGGAGAAGGGCTTATAATTTTGAAAATTCTGAGTTCAATAGGCAACACTACAAATATACCATGAATGGTATAGTACCCTCCACAATCTATAAAGAAACAAGAGGAGAGGGTTAGGTGGATGGGAAAGCAAAGAATGATGGAAGAAGACAAGGGAGGGATTCCTAGATGGGGGGAGGTTAAGTAAAAGTAAGCCAAGTTATAAAAAATTTAATGAAAGAGTCAGCAGGGATAGGAAAGATGTGTATATGGGGTATGTGTATGTGTGAATTTGTGTGTGTGTATATATAACTACATATCTATACATAAATATATCCTTCTTAACTAATGTGCTTGGGGGTGGGGGTATGAAAGGGAGATATGTGTCTATGTATGTATGTATGTATATGTATATATCTACATATGTATATATAAATATATTTTTTTCTTAACTATAGCCTACTTGGAAGTGGTTGGGGGGTATGAAAGGAGGAAAAAATAATAAAGTAAATAAGGTGCATAAAGAACAAAAGAACAGTTTACAAGGAAGTAAAGAAAAGATGTACACTCATGAATATAATTTCTTCTACACATGCATATATATATATACATATGTGTGTGTATATATATATATATATATATATATATATATAGTTCTTAAATTGGTACTTATTGTCATATATTTTGTATCCTCATTCAAAATAAGGCTTCTGCTGGGCACATGATAATGTTCTCTTTTGGTTTGTTTCATTTTGTTTTGTATTGCTTTTCTCTTTTTCTTTTTGCTTATTCTATTTCTTCATATAAAATAAATTTAGGGAAAAAAACAAATGATATAGTCATGAAATAAGGCTTGCGAAAGCAAAAATGAGATGCAGATATGGTGAAGAATAATAATAAGGCATTATTATTAACAATAACAATAAGGTATTCTCAATGCCAAAAAGTACCTTTATTAATGTGTAAAGGTCTTGAACAAAATCCACTTATGATTTTCTGCCATTCTTTGGCAAGGTGCGATTTTTATACACAGAAGGAGGGGGAAGAGAACAGGAGAATTGTTTTGATAAACAGTTGGGGAGATATTTTTTTTGAAGTATAAGATCAGGGAGGAGTGGGGAAGGTTGCCTAAAGGATAAGATCAAAGAAGAGTAGTAGGAGATCATGGATATTTGAAGGACAAAGTGAGGAGGAATTTGAAAAAAAAAAAAAAAAGTTGGGAAATTTAGGAAAAATAAAGTTTGGAAAACAAAATCAGGAGAAATTTGGAAAAAAACAAAGTCAAGAGAGAGTTGGGGGAATGATTTTAGATTAGATTAAGGAATTTTGGTCTTAGATAGAGAGCAAACCAGCTTAAGTTCTCATTACATTATGTGGTCCCTCTCTACCCTTGGGTTGTCAAGCCTTTACATATTGCAGGGTCTCAACTGGTAGAAACCATACTATTGGGGTACAATCCATTCTAAGGGGATGGGTGGGTGAAAGTATTACAAAGGCACTATGCCTAGTACATAACTTAGTGTGTGTTTGGGAACTTACTCAAACTGACCAGTACTTGGTCTTGTGGAGTCCCTATTGGGTTGAAAGCAATAACAAGGATATAGCAACCAGTTACAAGCTATATATAGCAAGACATAACAAGGACACAGGGTCCAGAACCCAACTTCACTGTTTCTACAACATGACCTTGGGTGTCTAGGCAGTCACTCAAGGGTGTTTGAATGGCACACAAGCCCTGGGACCCAGGCCCAAAATTAGAATTGCTTCTAAGTGTGGTGCAAATCTTTAATGACGGATGTAATGATGCTTTGCAACTACTCCTCTCTTTGTTTAATTTCTATAATTATCTTTTGGTGGGTCTTTGCAGGAATCCACTGAAGAGTCTGGCCATCACCTCACAATGCATGGCAGGGATCTGAGATCCAAGAATGTCTGGCAGCCACTCCCAGACAGTCCTTATGTAAGTAACTCATTATAATTATTAAACCATTCTTATAGTCTTACTACAGCTCCCTGTCTCTTTCTTTGCTACAATTGATCTGCCCCTTGGTTGGGGAGCTGGGGGAGCTTGCCCCTTGGTTGAAGGAAAGCTCAAAGTCCCTTTGGTTAGGGATTTCTGGCCCCTACATATGTAGGTGCACTGTCCTAAGCAATGTAATTTTTGGTCATATATTTTTAAAGATATCTTGAGATTTGGAGGCAAGACTTTTTTTTTTTAATTTTTAAAATTTCCTATTCAATTATTTTATTATTTTCCATTCAAAGAATTAGGGCAATTTCTTCATTATCCTGGGCAGCTCTCATAAATTTATGACTTCTTATATATAGCCCTGAAGGGGGAAATAGATTTTTTTAAAAGTCCATTGTGATTCAAATGTAGCTACTTGAGTATAATTTAAACCCAAACCACTCAGGTTTTCTTTGAATGTCCTACAATAGGCTCCAGACCAAATCTTTATTCATTGTTTGGGTTTTGCTGGCAGAATGAATGCAAATAATCTTTGTCATTTTGATTTGGCCTGAAATTCTGAAATTCTTCCCCTCCCAGACTGACACTCTTGTAAAGGCTAACTAGAACTTCTTTTGCTTCAATTCTCTCCTAACCTGTAGTCTTTGAATGTGCACTGCTTTAGACAAACTGATATTTGGAAAAGGCCTTAATTTAAAAAGACCAGGAAAATTCATTGTACCCTGAACCAACCCCAGTCCTGATGAATTAAGGAAAGAATGAGATCGATTACTTTGAACAACCCTATCTCTCTTGAATCCAGTTCATTTGCAAATTAAGACATTATTATCATCAATTGCAAGATGGCAAGTAAAACAGAAAATTGCCAAAATTCCCCATATTCTTCTTCAAACTACTATAAAATAGTGTCCATAAATAAATCCTGAAACAACTGAACCAGCAAAAAGGAGGGTGAAAACAATCTTTTATCCCAAGAAATTTGGAAATTTGGTAAGAGCCGTCTGTTTCACTTGGATAAAGGGAAAGCAGAGTCCAGGACAGGAAACATAACAGCAAGCCAGCAGCAAGCCTACCCTCAACAAACTAGTGGTGGGGGGGGGGGGGGTGTTCTGAGCCCAGTGCAGTGGTGCAGGCAAAAACCAACACTAAAAACCAATAGGGGCCTCAAATTCCAGCTCCAAAACCTTCCATTTGGTTCAGTGTGGTCCAAGGAGAATACAGAAATACCCCACCAGCTTCAGCCCGTGCTAGATACCATCCCATCTTAGTATCAGGTAAGATGCCAGACTCTTATGGTCTCTAGCAGTGCCAGCCATCCCTAGGCCACTTAATTAGTGCAGCATCAGACACAAGGGTCCCCCTCCATGGCCCTCAGGGCAACATCAATGCAGCACCAGCAGGTAAACAGCCAGTACCTGCAGCCCATAGTCAAGAAGCCTGTACCTCTTCCACCCCAGGAACAGAGTTCAATTTCAAAGAAGGAAAAAGGTAAAAAAAAAAAAAAAGAGCAAAACAACAACAAAAAAGAATCTGAACATTGAAAGTTATTATAACAGGGAAGATCAAGACACAAACTTAGAAAAGGACAACAATGTCAAAATACCTATGGGCAAAATCTGAAAGTAAAACAGGTCTCAAGAGGAAAAAGAACTCATGGAAAAGCTCAAAGTGGAGCTTAAAAATCATATTAGAAAAGTAGAAGAAAAATAAAGTGAGAGTAATATAAAAGAATTATGAAAAAAATAGTTTACAGCTTAGAAAAAGAAAACATACTTAAAAAGTAGAATTGGACAGTTTCCCAAATGATAAATGATCAAAAGCTATGAACAACTTTCAGATGAAGTAATCAAATTTATCTATAGCTATATGCAAAAACAAAATGTTCCAATTCACTATTGATTGGAGAAATGTAAATTGAAAGAATTCTGAGCTACTACTTGATACTTTTTAGATTGATTAATAGAACAGAAAAAGGAAATAACAAATAGTGGAGGGGTTATGGAGAAATGAAGCATTAATGCATTTTTGGTGAAATTGTGAACGTATTCAATCATTCTATAAAGCATTTTCGAACTAGGCCCAAAGAGCTATAAAATCATGCCTACCTACCTTTTGACCTAAAAGTACCAAGGTCTATACCCAAAAGATATTTTAAAAAGAGCAAAGAACCTATATGTATAAAAATATTTATAATAGATCTTTACTGTTGTCAAAGAATTGGAAATTGAGGGGATGGGGAATGATTGAACAAACTGTGTTATGTGATTATCATGGAATACTATTCTGCTATAGAATCAGGTTGGGTTCTTTTTAGGAAACCATTTCCTATTGATCTGTGATCCCTTTCAGATTCTCAGCCCCTCCTGGCTGAGGCATATCCTCCCCAGACAAAGTTGTCTTTCCTGGATGCCAGAGCCTTTGATTCACAAGTCCTGGTCAAAAAGCATCCCTTTGAATGACAATAGAAGATCCCAGCCCTCACTGGATCTGAGGCAACTTAGATTCTCCCAGCCCCCACTGATTCTGATCTGCTCAGGTTGTTCCAGCTCCCATTCTGACTTGCTTGGGCCTCCCAGCTCGACTTTCCAACCCTCACTAAAATACCCAATATAATAAGCATCCATCAATTAAAGTCTTTGTAGATGGACCTCGGTGGTTTATTCAGCTGCCAGGACTTTCTGTTGACTGAGAACTGCATTCTCAGTGCAAAACACTTTATTTTCCATAGATCTGCCACTATAGAAGTCAGTCTCTGGGTAAACTGATTTCTATCTAACAATAAACTTTAATTTTGCAACTAATAATTGGGAATGAGTGAATTCTTTCACTCCTAGAACCTGTGGCCAATTTAATGGGGATTCTTAATAACTCTCTTATAGCCACTAACCTCTAGACCACCAGGAATCTAGATCACTCTAAACCTCATCACTATAAAAAGTGATGAACAGGAGGCTCTCAAAAACAAACAAACCTTGAAAGACTCCCATAAGCAGATATAAAATAAAGTATACTGTGTACAAAGTAACAACAAAAATGTTATCTATATAAAGAAAGAACTGATGGTATCTGAATACAAATTGAAACATACATTTTTATTACTTTATTTTTCGAGTTTCTTTTTTTGCAAAGGGGGAATCCTTTTTTTTTTTTTTTTTAATCAGGACTATCATAAAAACCTTTTTTGTGAGTACACATGTATAATCTATATCAAATTGCCTTCTCAATAATGGTAGGAAGGAGGAAGGGACAGAATTTGAAAAATGTTAAAAACAAATGTTAAAAATCATTTTTACATATAATTGAGGAAAAATAAAACAACAAATAAATTTTTAAAAGAGGGGAACTTTTCTACTTTTAGAATTAGCTAAATGCAAAAGGTGATACAAAATTCCACTGAAGAAAACAATAACTTGTAAAACTCTTTAAAAAGTAAAATTGAATAAATGGAATAGGAAGTACAAAAACTAACTGCAAAAAACAACTCTTTAAAAGTTAGAATTAAGCAAATGGAAACTATTATGAGACATCAAAAATTAGTCAACTAAATTCAAAACAATGGGAAAGAACAGAGGAAAATGTAAATTACCTCACTAGAAAAACAATTGACTTGGAAAATAGATTTAAAAGAAACAGTTTCAGAATTCTGGACTAGTTGAAAGGCATAATTAAAAGGAGTTGCTGGACAGCATCTTTCAACAAATTATCAAGGAAAATGGCCCTGATATTTTGGAATCGAAGAGCACAATAGTCGTTCAAAGAACCCACTAACTACCTTAGGAACAAGATCCCTGAATAAAATCTCCAAGGAACATTATAGCCAAATTTCAAAATTAACATTTAAGGGAAAACATTACTGCAAGTGGCCAGAAAGAATTAATTCAAATATTGGGGAGCCACAATTGAGATTACACACAATTTAGCAGTTTAACAAAAAAGTCATGCATCATGATATGCCAGAAGGCAAAAGAGCTAGTACTACAACCTAGAATCATCTATCTAATGAAATTAAACATAATAGTTTGGGGTAGGGGGAGAAGGAGAGAAGGTCATTTAATGAAATAAAAGGATTTCAGTCTTTCATAAGGAGAAGAACAGAAATGAACAACAACAGCAACAACAAAATGATCTCTAAAATCAAGAGCCAAGAGAAGGCTAAAAAGGTTAAAAAAGGAAAAGAAAAGAAGAGATTCAATGAAGTTGAACAACTTACACATCTTCATGAGATAATGATACTTGTAATTCTTAAAAATTATATCACTAATAATGCAGCTAGAATGAGTATACATAAACAGAAGGTACAAGTATGAGGTGAATTTTAGGGAATTACATAAAAACAATTAAGGGATGAGAAAGAGGTGTACACTGGAAACAGAAGGATGGAGAGGTAAAATAAGATAAATTATTTCAAAATATTGAAAAGCCTGGATGCTCAGCTTCAACATAAATGTAAATCTGTTCTCCTTTTCAAGTAATCAACAATAAACAAATTATTTCATGAAAAACATGAAGAAGTTTGAAAAATTTATGATACTAGAGGGATAAATGGGAGGGTAGGTAATGGGCATTGCTTGAATCTTACTATTATCAGTATTGATCCAAAGAGAAAATAATATACACAGTTGTTTCATTATAGAAATCTATTTTACCTGATAGGAAAGTAGAAGGGAAGAAAATTTAAGTAAATTGGGGGATGGGAGACTGATAGAAGAGAAGACAGCTAGGAAAGGTGATAGAAAGCAGCAAAATACTGTCAAGGAGGAAAAAGGTAAAAGGAAAGAGAGGACAAACAGAAGGAAAAATAGGATGGAGGGAAATACTTAGTAATCATACTGTGAATATAAACAGGATATACTCTCCCATAGAATGGAAGTGGATATCTGAATAGATTAAAAACCAGAATATGTTGTTTATATGAAACACATGAAACAAAGAGACACACAGATAAAGGGAAGGGACTGAAGCAGAATCTAGATTATGCTTAAATTGAAGTTAAAAAGGAAAAAAAAAAAGGCATGGATAACAATCCTGATCTCAGACAAAGCAAAAACAACAAATAAACTTAATTAAAAGAGAAAAGGAAGGAAACTACACTATACTAAAAGTTACCATAGACAATGAAGTAATATGAATACTAAATAAATATACACCAAGTGCTGTGGCATCCAAATTGTTAAAGGAGAAATTAAATAAGTTGCAGGTTCATGACAAAACAAGAGATAGAGATCATTATGAAATATAAAATGGATGGTTAAATTAAAAGGTATTTACACAAAGAAAATCAATTCAAACAGTATTAGAAGGAAAACAAATCTAAGAAATAATCTTTTAAGCAAGTTTCACTGATAAAGGCCTCATTTCTCAAATATATAGGGAACTCAGTCCAATTTATAAAATTATAAGCCAAATGGCTTATTGATAAATGGTCAAAGAATATGAACAGGCAGTATTCAGAAGAAGAAATCAAAGCTATCTCTAGGCATATGAAGAAGTGTCCTAAATCACTTTTGATTAGAGAAATGCAAATTAAAACAACTCTGACGTACTACCACACACCTATCAGATTGACTAGCAGAACAGAAAAAGAAAATCATAATTACTGGAGAGGATCTGGAGAAGTTGGAACCCCAGTGCATTGCTAATGGAGTTGTGAAGTGATCAAATCATTCTGGAGGACAATTTGGAACTATGTCCAAAAGGCAGAAAAACATGAAAAGACATAAACTGATGAAAAGTGAAATGAGGAAATATATTATAAATAGTTTTGTAACATTGTATGATGATTAATTATGAATGAAGCAGCTCTTCTCAGCAACATTATGACCTAAAATGAGTACAAAGGATTCACACAGGAAAATGTGTGAATTGCACATCCAGAGAAAGATATAATGGACTCTGCTGCTTTTTAATTTTTTCAAAATTATTTTTATTTTTTAAAAATATTTATTTTTTCTAGTTACAGGTAAAAACTTTTTTTATGTCTGTATATTCATTTTTATGAATCATATTGGAAGAAAAGCATCAGAACAAAAGAGAAGAACCATAAGAGAGAGAAAAAAAAAAAAAAAAAACAGAAGAAAAAGAAAAAAAAATGAACACAGCATGTATTGATTTACATAGTTTCCATAATTCTCTCTTTGGATGCAGGTGGTATTTTTCATTCAAAGTTTATAGGGATTGCCTGGCATGACTGAACTGCTGAGAAGAACCAAGTTTGTCATAATTGATGGTCCCACAATATTACTGTTGCTGTGTACAATGTTTTCCTCATTCTGCTTGTTTCTCTCAGTATCAGTCCATATAAGCTTTACAAGCCTTTCTAAATTTGGCCTGCTTATCATTTTTATAGAATGATAATGTTCCATTATTTTCACATACCCTTCTTCAGCCATTACCCATTTGATGAGCATCCACTCATTTTTCAATTTTTTTTATCATCCACAAAAGAGCTGCTACAAACATTTTTGCACATGTGGATCCTTTTTCCTCTTTTATGATTTCTTTGGGATACAGATCCAGTAGAGACACTGATGGATCAAAGGGTATGCAGTTTTATAGCTTTGGGCATAATTTCAAATTGTTCTCCAGACCTAAAAGACTCTGAATACAGATTGTAACATATTTTTTTCACTTACTCTATGTTCCCTCGCACTTTTTTTCATAATTGTGACTATTATGAAAAATATGTTTTACATGATAACACTTGTATAACCTGAGAGACAAGAAAAAAATTGGAATTCAAAATGTTCAAAAATTGAATGTTAAAAATTATCTTGCAAAATTGCCAAAAAATTAAAATACTATTAAAACAGAAATCACCCTCTAGATATTATTGACTCTCTTTAAGAATTAAGGATGAATAATAACATGTTTGTTTAGGATGAGGGAAGAATAATGATATAAGGTAGTATAAACCAGCTGAAAGCTTTATTTACTGATAATTCTTGCTAATTATTTAGTTGTTTGTATTTACTAAAAAAATACAAATGATTTCATCTATCCAAAACTTTAACACAGACACACACACACACACACACACACACACACACAAAGAATGAATTACCCTTCTCTGGTCATGGCAATATCTATGTTTTCTAACATCAAGATTTTGTTCTTATTCTCTTTTCTAACTTCCTTATAAGAGGTAAGATTTCAGAAAGAACAATGTACTTTAACCCTCTTATCTCTGGATGAGTTTGCTACTGATAAGGATTAGAAAGGTGTTCTTCTAAGGGAACTGTCTGTATAAAGTACCTACTATGTCTTTTATATATAACTACTTAAATGGAGAATCAACATTCAGAATGGACACTCAGGTTAAGCAATTCTAATTCATAGAGTATGACTGAAGAATATGTAACTAAAGTTTCAGTTCTAAGTTGAAATTAGTTATAAACCATTAACTATATGATTTCAGAATGGTATTTGTTGAATAATTTTTACATAGGATATACTGGCATATTCAGCAGTGAATAGAAAGTGGTCATGATGATTCCCCTTTTCCTCTCTTTCTTAAACATTGTTTAGTTCAAAGTCTTGTAAAAAGCAAATATTCTGATAACAGGTTGTAGATGCTGGATAATTGTGTGATTGATACAGTAAAGTTATATCATTCTTGCATGCCATTTTCTTCCTGCTATCATATAGCATTCTCCTACTGTGATAATGACATCTTTTAGTATATTATTGATGGCAGTAGGCATCAAGAACGTTTACTTTTTCTCCAACATTAGACAGCAAACTTTGGTCTTAAAGAATAATTGTATTTCTGCAAAAATGAAAAATTTGTTAAAGTAATTTTACTCATATGAACTCTACTATCATCAATCAATACACTCCCTGGAACTCATAATGCTTCTGTCCTTTAGCAGTGTGTCATAGAGAGAAAAGAAATAGAGATGTAAACTACTATCATTTGCTCTCTCAATTCTCTTCCTCCTTTTTTTAGGAGGCAATTAAAAAGCCTGGATGCTCAGCTTCAACATAAATGTAAATCTGTTCTCCTTTTCAACTAATCAAGAATAGTTACTAGCTGAGGATAGGCTTTACAAGAAAGCAAAAGAGAGAAAAGTAATGTATTTATCTGTGGACTGAGGGAATATCTTTGGAATGGAATAGTTCATTTAAAAAGAAAGGCACCAAAGCAAAAGGTAAAGAAAAAAAAAAGAAGTATTTGAGATAAATCTGCTTTTATTGCTTTTATTAAACCTGATTGTGATGAGAGAAGCAATACAGTGTACTAGAGAAAATACTGTATCTTGTCAGAAAATCTGCCTCCAAGTCTAGACTCCAGTTATAACAAGCTACAGACATATCATTTAACTTGGATTCTATCTTTCCATTCTGTGCAACTAGTATAACTACTCATCTTTGAATTACTTACCTTACCAGGTTTGAACCTGATAATGTTCCATAAATATGAGTTATTATTTGTGTCTTAAGATCTACCTCAACATTTTTGTAACAAATGTAAAAACTTATGCAACTTATTCATTCATTAGGAAAAAAAATAAAATGAATTATTAGCAACATTTATAATTATAGTAAGGTCATACTATTATCATATTTCAAAATTTTGGTAGATCTGAGATGAATTAATATAAATATTGAAATCATTAGCATACCAACTTATTGACACCTCTCAGAACATTAATTATTGTCATTAAGTCGAGGGAATGCATTGTAAAGCAAATTAAAGTTTTGCATTGAACAGTTCTTTGAATTTTTGTTGAAATTTACATCTATTTCTCATTTTTTACCTAATATATCAAATGATTGCCACACTTATAAGTGCAGTACTTTGAACATATAACTTTGTCAAAAAGCATTTGTTAATTTCTTTATTGGTGGTATAAATTAGAGAGCAAAAAAAACAGTACATGAAAATACAATTAACCAATTGATTAATTTTATTTCTTTTTACTTATCTCTGCACAAAGCTACTGATTTGCATAAGATTCTTAAGACAATTGTAACTGCAATGTATATTTCCAGTTACATTTGAATTTAACAGTTCTTGAATTTTTATTAAAAAGAAAGGATTAGATAATACTCATATTTTCTGAAACATCTAACAACAAATCCTTGAGAACAGAAGTATAAACAAATTCATAATTTATGCATTTCTAATTGGCCTTCCTTGTTGAACATTTTAACTGTCCACTTCTGTTTTATTTTGTAACAATTGCATGTTTGTTATTTTTCTGAGAAATTGTCATGATACTACCTACATATTACATACTATTTTTTTTATCAGAATTTCCATTAATGTCAGTGGAAATTTTATGCATGAAACCAGCATTAAATGTGGTCCCACCAAGCAGAAGATTTATTTACACCCTTTCTCATTTTATAAATTGATGTGTGGTAAATGGAAAGCATAGACAATATGATGCTGCTGAATGTCAAAAATCTAGGCAGAGTCTCATTTTTCATGGGATGAAGGAAATTTTTAGTTCTGTTTTAGAAATTATGTTCATATCAAATAAATTTTATACTTGTCTAGTTATCCCCATTTGAATAATAGATGTACTCTCCACTATTCAAATTTTATGTTCCTCTCTTGCAAAGTATATCAGAGATTTCTTGCCTTCCTTGTTTTATTAGTTTTTTTTTTAATTAAGCATTTTGACTTTATATTTTCCCACACAAACAGAGCATTAACTAAGATGTAAAAATTAGGGCTTTCTTCTTTGTAGAATTATAGGGCATTGATAAGATTGAGAAGATACTAGTGGATCACATAGGTTATCCAGGAGTTGTTTCTTTGTCTCACCATGTGACCAGAATATCTTAGTTTCTATTCATATGTTTCTTTGGCGATATTACTTATTATAATTCCAATTTATAATTCCCTGTCTTTGATGTGTTAGAGGTTATTCATCCTTGTTTTTTTTTTTAACTTCTCCATAGTATCCTGAATGTTTTTCATTTTCTGTTATGTAGAGAATATATAGTTTTATGACTTACAGTCATAAATTGACACTTGAACAATAGTATTTATCATATCATCATCATCACTATCATTATATTTACCAAAACTCTGCTTCAAGGAGAAGCTTGGGTTCATCAAAATAACTTTGCAATTTCCCAAATGCAACCTAACCCAATTCCTTGTTGCTATTGTAAGCTGAAACATGAACACTACAGAACCCAAGCTCCTCTTTCCATTTGGAAAGAACACCAGAGGGAGACCATGCCTATAAAAGTTGAGTGATTTTTATAAAGTAGGTGTAGAAATAATCACATGAGACAGATAGCCTAGTGCCCAAAAGCTCAATTTGGGTAAAGTAGGAAGTGGTTTTTATAATTTCATAACAAAAGGAAATAGGAAATGGGAAAGGGGGATGAGAAATGGCCTGATCTAGAGATAGAATGGAGTATATTGTAGATGGATGGATCCAGGCACAAGGAATGAAAAGTTCCAGGAAGAGGGGCATTGCCTTTTTAGTCCATTAAAAAGTAAATAAGACAAGGAGAGGAACAACAAGAGTCAGAGATTAGCTAATACCTCAGGTGATGTTCAAGTTTGGTTTGGGCTAAACTAATTTCAGAATCAATGGTTTACTCTTGGCCACTGCAGAGAGTTGGTGATTCGATAAGCCATTCCGTATCCTGATTAGTCAAGTTAGTCCCATACTGTTCCCCTTGGATAATTGGGGAGCTCAAGCAAAGTAGTTAGCATATTCATTTTCACACTATCTTTAATACTAGCTGACATATGGGCCCATTTACATGTCTTCCTAAGTGTTGCCTTCTTCAGTCTTACTAAGTTAATTATATAGCATGTGAATTTAAGTATATGAATGAAATATCTGAATTGTCCACAAGGTGGTGATGCATTTGATTCACTATTTCAGGTCCTGTCTATTTCTAATGGCATCTATAAAACATATCACTTTTCTGGATGGTAGCAGTATTTCCATTATCCCCCAGAGCATTTTTAACCTGTAAATGCCTGGGGAACTTTTTCACCAGCAAGACAAGAAGTGTTGCTAAAGTAGCGTGTTGAATTGTTCCCTTGCTGACTCAGTTCCAGTTTAATATAGGAGATGAAATTCAATGTTGTTCAAAATATCAAAAGATGAAATCTATCTTCACTTACCTCAGGACTCAGACTCATATCTTATAGATATAACACTCTTTAGTTACTTTCCAATGTATACATAACATCACTTAGGCTTTAGCAGCATGGGAATAAATATAAAAGAAATTTACCAACTTATTTTTTTTTCTTTTTCTTGTCCCTTAATTCACCAATTTTCTTTGTGAAGAGGAAATGCCTTTCATTCACAATGCACATAATTTATGGAAAAAGTGGAAAAGAATATTTATTCTCTACTTCAGTATTATGACTGAAATAAGAAGATTGAGAAGACAGAAGAATTTCCACTAGGCATGTCAGGATTATTGACAGAAAATAAACAAACAAAAACTTCCTAACATTTACCTGATAAATGAAATTAATAAATGGCAGGAATGGAATGGTCACTCTGGATTTTTTTTATCACACAGTTCCCTGGTTCCTTCTCTGATCATGGAATGCAAATTATTATTTCAAGCTTTATCTCCTGTGCTTCTTTCTCAAGAAAAAAATCCAAATTACCAGGGCAAGTGAAAGAAGATGAAAAGGAAAAAAAGAGGGAATAGGAAGCTGGTGTAGATTTTGCAATCGAAACTAATCTAGTCACTGAGTGTGTATGTCTACCAAAAGGAGTAAATTACCGGATCATGACAATGAGATTGCCAATTGCAGGAAAACCTCACACCATTATCATCATTGCCTATGCTACTACTCTGTCAAATCCTGATGAGGGCAAAGAAAAAAAAAATATGAAGACCTGGAGACTTTTATTATCAATATGCCAAGAGAGGACAAATTTATAATTCTGGGACTCTCTAATTCTAGAATAGGCTCATATTACCAGACATAAAGAGCCTTTGGGAGGAATGGAGTTAGAAATAGAAACAGCAATGATCACTTACTACAGAAGACTTGTGCATCTCATGATCTTCTCATTATCAACACTGTCTTCTACTTACATAAGTGAAATAAAACCTCATGGATACACCCTTGTAGAAAATTAGTATTTAATAGATTTTGTAATTTAATCTGACTAATGTGTAACTCTATTTAATATGATTGTAATGTATAACTTATATCAGATTGCTTGCAGTCTTGGAAAAGGGGACGGAGAAGAAGAGGAGAAACAAATGGAAATCAAAATCTTAGAAAGGTAAATGTTGAAAACTATCTTTAAATGAAATAAAATATTTAAAAGGACCATGTGATTATAAGGACAAGAGACAAGATGTGAGAGTGATGAAGGCAATGTATGGTGCAGGAGTGCTGGATTGATCATAGACTTATCCTCTAAAAGCTAAAGACTTTCATTCAACAAATGGCATCCCAAGGCAAAAGGACTACCCAAAGAATTAATTTCAACAGATTAGAGCACTTCTCTGAGCAGGAACAATTTGTTGCCAACTTGGAGGGAAAGCTGAGCCAACACACAGTTGGCAACAGTGGAGCTGAAAAGGAGCATCCAGTTTTTAGAGATTTAGTGTACCATATTGTTTTTGCTTATCTGAACCAGAACAATTAAAAACATCAAGACTACTTTGATAATAATGATGATTAAATTCAGAAGATGCTAAATGAAAAATGAAAACTCCACAGAATGTACAAGCAGAGTAGTTCATCCATCTCTAAGAAGGCTGCATTTAATTCCATCAAAAGTAAAGTACAATTGAAGCTTAAAGAGGTGAAGGATGCTGATAGTAATAATTCAAATTACTTTTATGATGCACTAAAGGTTATTTATGGGCCAAAGACCTATGATACATTTCAACTATACAGTGCTGATGAAGCTGTATTGATTAATGATAAGAAAATGATCCTAGAGAGATGGGTTGAATACTTCCATGGTGTTTTCAACAGACCATCATCAATCAATGCTGAAGCCATAGACCATCTACCTCAAGTTCCAATCAGTCCCTTCCTAGATGAATTTCCAACTGATGAAGAGATTTTGAATACCATTAAGCTTCTTTCATGTAGCAAAGCACAAGATGCTGATTGTATTTCAATTAAGGTTTTCAATGTAGTGAGGAGAGTCCTTGCTCATACAAAAGCTGACTGAAAATTTTCTGAGTTATATGGTAAGAGGAGGTTATGCCCCAGTAGTTCAAGGATTACTCCATTTTCCATCTCTGTAAAGGTAAAGGAAATACCTATAATAATCACAGGAGAGTCTTTCTCTCAGTTATTGCTGGCAAGTTTCTTGCCAGATTCCTGCTTAATTGACTGATCCTTCTTCTGGAAGATAGTCATATATCTGAGAATCAATGTGGCTTCAGAAGGGACCAAAGAATAATTGGTTTAGTATTTGTTGCTTGACAAATCCAGGAGAAATTCCAGGAGCAGAACAGAGTTCTATATACAACATTTGTAGATGTTTTCAAGGCTTTTGATACTGTCCATCAAATGGGTTTATGGAAAATTATGTCAAAATTTGGTTGCCCAGAAAAGTTCATCAGCACTGTATGTCATTTTTACAATAGTATGCTTGTTTGGGTTCTAGATAATGGACAATGCTGTTGAACATTTTTGGGCACTAAAGGAGTAAAACAAAACTGTGCTTGCTCCCATTTTCTTAGCATGATCTTTTCAACTTTATTGCCAAATGTCTTTAATGAAGATGAGCATGGCCTCAAGGTCAGCTACTACATTAATGGTAAATTTTTCAACTTGAAAAGGGTACAAGTCAAGATTAAAATAGAAGTGTTGGTATATTTTTTTTTTGAGATAATTGTTCACTCAATGCAGTCTTTGAAGCTGAGATGCAACAAAATAAAGATGAATTTGCTGCTTACAATACTTTTGGCCTAATAATTAATATCAAGAAAAGAGAGGTATTCCATCAACCAGCAGCATGTCATCCACATGTGGAAATACTGATTACAGCAAATGGAGACATTTTGAATGCTGTGAGTAAGCTCACTTACTTTGGCAGCATACTTTTCAAGGACGTCCACATTGATACACACACATTTCCAGAGCTAGCTAAGTGTCTGGGCTTTGCATAAGGAAAGCGTGGGAGAAAGTGGGAGAAAAGAGATATTAGGCTGACTAACAGAGTGAACATCTATAGAGCCATTGTGCTTGCCTTATTGTATGTCTGTGAAACCTTTACAATATACCAGTGCCATGCCAGGAAACTAAGTCACTTCCATATCAATTATCTTACAAAGATTCCAAAGATCACTTGGAAGCATAAAACATCAGACACTTAGGTTCTTTCTTGAACTAAAATACCAAGCATGAAACCCCACTGCAGAGATTGCAGCTGCACTGGACTAGCCACATTGTTTGAATGCTAAATATATGCTTGCAAAATGATTCTTTTACAGAGTACTCATACAGGACAAGCTCTCATTTGGTCATCAGAAAAAGTGATACAAGGACACTTTTTTTTTTTCTGATGCAATTGGGGTCTAGGGTCACATAGCTAGGAAGTGTTATATGTTTTGAGACCAGATTTGAACTCAGGTCCTCCTGACTTCAGGGCTCTATCTACTATGCCACCTAGCCACTCCCTATGAGGACATTCTTAAGGTCTCTCTTAAGAACTTTAGAATTGGCTGCATGACATAGGAGAAACAGGACCATCCAGCATGACATGTCTTCATAAAGAGAAGGTGCTGTTTTATGAGCAGTGGACAATGGACAAGGGACAATGCTCTTGCATATTCTTAGGCATTAAAGTACCTCAAAAGAAAGCAAGATGCACAAAGAGAATCCACCCAAATGTTCATATGAACTATTTGTGCCTGATCTATAGTAGAGTATTCTGAGCTTATTTTGGTGTGAAGAGTCACAATCAGACACACTGTAATTTGACTCTAACATAATGATGTCATTTTACCCCTTTCTGAGAACAAAGGATAACAACCAATCAACCATCCCAGCCAAGTCATATTTTAGACTACAGCAGACTTCCTCTAAATGAAAGTTTATGATCTGGTTAGAATGAATTAAAGCAAACAATTTGTGTGTGTGTGTGTGTGTGTGTGTGTGTGTGTGTATACACACACACACATATATAATATAAACAAATAGGAAGAATATACTAATATAGCTTTCTGAATCCCAACACAGAGTGCACATTGTTCCATAATTACCACAGGCATATGTTATAAACACTTCCTCAGATCTGAAGGACTACCATTCCATAGCTGAATTTATAAGATTCACTTTTGTCCCTGTCCCAATGTGACACAACAAAACAAAATTAGCCTTAGTTCATTTGGTCTATCCCCTTTCTTGTTTCTTTGATGAAGGACTATGTATGCAATTTAAATAATTAAACGATATAATTCCCAAGTCTCAGGCAGAATGAACAAGGTATTAGACAGTTGGCAATTGGGTTCAGGAAAGGATGGTGAGACTATAGTAAATCAGAGAGGGGTGTATTTTTGGACAAATGACTCAATGGAATATGTCCTGAATCACTGAACTATTTATTTTACTTACACAATACCACAGGATTGTTGAACCATAGAATATCACAGCTGGTAGGGATTTTAAAACTTATCTATTCCAACCTACTCATTCTATCAAGAAGGTAACTGAGGGTCAGACAGATGACGTGAACTGCTGAGGTTGTCACAGTTATTAAAGCTGCTGCTTGTACTGACTCTATTTCTGGGGCTTAGTTCCAAAACACCACAGATATCTCTACATGTAAAGGCTTGTCCAATAGACTGGATTCCAACTTCAAACTCTCCTGCTGATTACTAGGAAATCATAATAGTAGTTGTGAAATCCTGTTTCTGAAAAATAGAGGAATGACCTATCATGCTCCTTCCTTCCTTCCTTCCTTCCTTCCTTCCTTCCTTCCTTCCTTCCTTCCTTCCTTTCTTCCTTCATCCCATCATCCCTTTATCCTTTCTCCCTTTCCTTTCTCCTGTGTTTTTTTTCCTCCCCCTTCCTTTTTTTCTTGAATAGTTCTTACTTTAATTAATATGGGGACATAATTTGAAGGTGGAGAGGCAACAGAAGGAAAGTGATAAGACAATGGGTTAATCTAAGTTTTTCATTCTTTTAACACAGAAGCTGGCAAGTCTTGTGTGATCTTGACTATTGTTCCACAATATTTGTATTATTTCTGGCTGCTTGCAATATTTTCTCCTTAAAATTAGACTCCAGAATTTGGCCACAATGTTCATTTTGTTGTTGTTTTCTTGGTTTTTTAAAAAAATACTTTTTAATAATAATAGCTTTTTATATTTTTAAAATACGTGCAAAGATATTTTTCAGCATTCACTCCTACAAAATCCTGTGTTCTGAATTTTTCTCCTACATCCTCCATTTCCCCCTCCCTTAGACAGCAAGTAATGCAATACAGTTAAACTTGTGCAATTTTTCTAACATATTCCGCATTTATCATGCACAAGAAAAATCAGATAAAAAGAGGAAAAAATAAGAAAGAAAAAAACAAGCAAGCTAACAACAACAATTACAATGGTAAAAATACTATATTGTGATTCACATTCAGTCCTCATAATATTTTCTCTGGATAAAGATGGCTCTCTCCATCCCAAGTGTATTGGAATTATCTTGAATCACCTCGTTCAAAAGAGCCAAATCCATCACACTTGATTATCACATAATCATGCTGCTGTGTACAGTATTTTCTTGGTTATACTCATTTCACTTAGCATCAGTTCATGTAAGTCTCTCCAGGCCTTTCTGAAATCAGACTGATGATCATTTCTTATAGAATAATGGTATTCTGTTACATTCATGTTACATACATACATACCATAACTTATTCAGCCATTCCTCAACTGATGGGCATCCACTCAATTTCCAGTTCTTTGCCACTAAAAAAAGGGGTCCTACAAGCATTTTTTTCACATATGGATCTTTTTCTCTTTTTTTCATGATGTCTTTGGGACAAAAACCCATTAGAGACAGACCCATTAGAGACACTACTAGATCAAAGGATATGCAATTTTATAATCCTTGGGACATAGTACCAAATTGCTCTCCAGAATGGTTGATTCAGTTCACAACTTCAAGAAGGATCCTAGTTCTTCCACATCCCCTCCACCATTTATAATTATCTTTTCCTGTTATCTTAGTCAACCTGAGAGGTGTGAAATGGTACCTCAAAGTTGTCTTAATTTGCATTTCTCTGATGAATAGTGATTTAGAGCCTTTTTTTCTTATAACTAGAAATTGGCAATAATGTTCTTAGGAATTTTTAGGTTGAGAGCTGTCTCAAAAGGTAATGCATTCTTATGTATTTTTTTTTTTTTACACTTCTATGAATTGTGCTGGGCTTAGATACAATTAACATTTTTCTTTGGGAGGCTTTGCTGAATGTTGTTTACATTGTTGCTTCTTCTGAGTTTTGGTCTTTTTGATCTTTCCTACCATCAAAGCTTTTTATGGTCAAACTTTGTAATTGTTGTTTTTGCTAATTTTTCCACCTAGTTCTTGGTTTTGAACTTAGGGTAGAGAGGCACTATATTAAACTTCAGGGTTCTTTTGTTTTCCTATTTTCAGAGCTAGCTCTGGAGGTTGGCAAGTTCTTGATGCTTCTAAGGTGGTGTGATCTAGGAAGAAGTGTGGTGGTCACTGCTAGGGATCTGCACCCCTGAAGCCGCAAATACTAGTTCTCTTCTTGGCCCTAAAGCTATAATCAGTCCTTCAGATTTCCTATAGCCACAAATGTTCCTCTTGACCCTAGAATTGTGACCAGGTCTCCTGTTGTCCTGCAGCTACATACGTTAGCTCTTCTCTTTTCCATGGAATTGACCCCTGTCCCTGTTCCCTTGTGACTGACCACAAGCAGTCTTTTCTCTCCTGGAATTGCAGCCCAGAACAGCATATAGGCAATAGAGCTGCCCGGCAGTTCTACATGCAGCTCTAATCTCTTTCTAACCATTTGCCCAATTGCCTTACCATTTCTAGTTTAACATAATAGATCCCAAAGCTGCTGCTGCCCTGTCACAGCTGCCTCCAAGGCTGCTACATGTGCTTCAGTCAGACTCTGATACTGCTTATAGATCTCTATTGTTGAGTTCCTAAGTTTCCTTAAGTTGGAAAATGCCTCTCTCTGATCTTTTGTTAACTCTTGTCACTTTAAAATTTCATTTGAGGAGTTATTTTAAAGTTTCTTGAAGAGAAATATTGGGAGAGTTCAGCGGATTGCTACCTATATTTTGCCATCTTGGCTCCTCCATTATAGTACCTTCATTTTAAAGGGAAACACATTGAATATCATGACCCTGATAAATCAAATTGACTTATTTCATGTCTCATAAGTAGTTGTAGCAAAGCTTGGATTTCAGCGGTTTTCTGACTCAAAATACTGTGCTGTTTTTACTCTATGCTGCATGAATCATCAGATCTGGATATGACTATAGAAGATGGCACAAGGGATTCTGATAATCACTGGGGAAACATCTACAAATACTAGAATATATGCTATTATGCACACGTTTCTTTTTTTATGTGACAAAAGAATGATTTATTTGAACAATCTATGATAAAATTATATAAAATAACTCATTTTCTTAAAGACATCTACAATATCACCTGGGAATCAAATTTACAGATACTGCTTCCAATCCAGACAAAATAAATTACCACTCAGTGGAAAAGTGAAAGGGGAATGAACAAACCAAACTGGAAAGAAAGGGCACACATGTTTCTTGATCACCTGTAAGCAATTGTTATTTTTTTCAGTCATTTTTCAATCATGTCTGACTCTTCATGACCCTTTTTGGGGTTTTTTCTACAAAGATACTGGAGTGATTTTCCATTTCCATTTTACAGATGAAGAACTGAAGCAAACTGGGTCAAGTGATTTGCCCAGGGTCACACAGGTATTATGTGTCTAGGGCTGAATTTGAACACAGGAAGATGAATCTCCTTGACTCCAGGCCTGCTACTCTATCCACTATACCACACAGCTGACCTTGTAGCAATTAGCAGAGACTTGGAATAAGGAGAGTCTGGGTGTGGCCTAAGATGTGGCTGCTAGTGAAAGGAAGCATTCCATCTCTATTTTCTAATTTTAACTAATTCACTCTTTTGCTTATATCTACTTTCTCAGAAGGAATACAAATGTTGCTAATGCTTTTTAAATTGTGTGCACTCTGGGGCTCTGAAGCTAGAAGTAGCTTTATACATGGTCTTAGCTAGAAAATTCCTTGGAAATGATTTATTCTGGAATCACACCTTGAATGGCTAAAGCAGAATACTGTCCCAGAGATCACACAATTTTAAAGGACATTAGCAACTTTTATATTATTTTTAAGAAAGTGGACATGACCAAAGAATGAATAAGTTAAAAACAAGAATATACCAAATGGTATGTTTCCTTTCACTAGGAGCCACATCTTAGATGAGCTTCTCCCTTACCCAGACTCTCCCTATTCCATGGTAGCTCCCTCAATAACATTTGGGTAGACTTAGGGTTCTGGTTATAGGCGTCATTGTGCTGAGATCTTTCTCCCATTTACTCCTCACAGAGTGAGGAACTAAAATGTTTCTTTTCCCTCCCACCTCACCTTTAGGAGAAAATCTTGAGGTTCTGAAGTGTCACTCCAATTTCTCACTATCTCTAATGAATAAATTATCTATTTATGTATCTATGTATCTATCTCCACATATATATATATTTGCTTGCTTGCTTGAGGTGAGGTGCTTGAAGTATTAGTGGTATTGATTGTTGTTTTGATCTTATCCAGTCTTGCCACTTTTTTTTCAACCAGGAAGGAGTCTCTTAAATATGAACTGACTCATCCAAAATACAGCTATTGCATTTATTATTTTCTGAGAAAATCCAATATATTTTTAAAATTATAAATTATTCTAGTTTTAAGTTCTTATTAATTTTTTATTTTGTTTTATTAGTCAAACAGAGAGATAGACAAGTAGACAGACACACAGACAGACACAAAGACAAAGATAGAGAGAGACACAGAGAGACAAAGTCAGAGACACAGAGACAGGGAGACAGAGAGAGACAGAAAGAGAGAGAGAGGAAGAGAAACAGAATGAGAGAGACACACATAAACATGGCAAGGGGGAGAGAGAGAGAGAGAGAGAGAGAGAGAGAGAGAGAGAGAGACACGATGAGGAAGGAGGGAAAAGCTCGCAAAACCACAAGCCTGTTACAAATTATGCTGGAATTATGACTATGGTAGCCTCCAGCTTATCCTGGTCTTGAATAGTAAAGTATCAATCAGGGAGGTTTTATTATCCTACAAACTGTATACATAAGTGTCCAGGGAATGAGACCTGAGGGAGTGATTGGAAAAGGTTGGGTTTGTAAAATGAAGGCTTCTTACAGGAATTTAGACCTGGAATAGAAATTAGCTTCTTGCTCTTTCCTAAATTATACAGTATTATCTATGCCAAACATCAGTATAATGCCATGGAAAGAGGAAAGAGGGGTGGATTTAGAGTCAAAGGAACTTAATTCAGATCACCTATCTGCCACTTACAATCTGTACGACTTTGGATGAATTACCTAATGCCACTTGGGCACTATATTACTGAAGAATTCCTTGAACAGTATTTTTGCCTATTGCTTATCAATATCTACTTGAATATCTTCTAAAACTGAAAGCTTACTACATGCCAGGTCAGTTTATTTTATTTTGAAAGCAGCATGATACAATGAAAAAGATGTTGCTGTTTTAATTCAGTTCTTCTCTTTCATATTTCCTGTGTGATCATGGGTAAATCATGTAATTTCTCTAGTCTTCAGTTTCCTTATCTGTAAAATAAGGGTATTCAGTTAAATGACCTTTAGAAATCCTTCTAACTTTAAATCCATGATTTAATGATCCAATGACCAAAGCACATATCCAAATCACTTGTTCTGTTCATTTTATAGTCAGACTGATTGATGATTTTCAATGTCCTGGTTTCTAATGTTTACTCTCCATTTTCTCAGGCTCTATAATATCGTAGAATGAGTACCACATTTGTAATCTAATAAACTCTTGGGTTTAAATCCCAGATCTTCTACTTAACAACTGTGTCATATTAGGTAAGTCAGTTCAATGCTATATAAGACCTGGTTTTTCTCATCTATAAAACGAGTGGGTTAAGCTAAATAACCTACAAAGTACCTTGTAGCTCAAAAGATGATCTTAAAATTATTCGTATTTATCTCTCTGTGCATTGCATGCCTTAGTATAATGTCAGTCCCTGGAAAGTAGAGGCTATTTTTAATTTATTTGTCTCCATATCATCAATGTATATTATGGTGTGTTGCACATAGTAGGCACTCAATAAATATTTGCTGAGCTGAATTAAATATTTTCCCCAGAACAATGAAATATTTTTTTATGTATTCAGGCTTACTCAGCCAATATATGTAAGGGCTGATCTAGATTGCAAGTAATATTTTTCCCAGCTCTCAAATTAAGTATTGTCAGAGGTAGCATTTGGACCCCGATTTTCTTTACTTCAAGGGCACCTCTCTAACTCCATATTCCATGCTATGTCTTTGATGACAGCTAACATATACACAGTAATTTGAAATTTAAAGTACTCTACATTTATTATCATATATAATTGCAATATTCCTATGAGATCAGTACTTCATAAATAATGGAGTTTTACAGTTGAAAAAAGATAGATGTATAAATTTGGTAAATGATTTGTCCATGGTCACACAGTTAATGAGTATCAGAGACAAGATTTGAATCTATGACTCCTGGTTCTATAGTAAGCTGTATCCATTATGCTACATGGATTTGTGTTTCTTTCCCTTTATTTAAACTTACTTTTGTCATACTTATTGCATGATCAGAATTAATAAGGAATCCAAAGAAGTTTATTGACTATTTAAGGTCCCTACTTGTTTATACAGCATTTCCAGAACTTAGGCTCCCCCCTTCCCCTGCATGTGTTCCTTGCCACAAAGTACCATCCATGACTCTAAGCCACCCAATTCTGTCAAAGGACTTTACCATTGGTATTCACTTCATCATCAGTCTTTTCTCTATTTTTACCTTTCTCCCTCTCTCTCTCCCCCTCTTCTTCCATTCCTTCTTCCTTCTTGATTTCTTTTCTTCTTCTTCTTCTTCTTCTTCTTCTTCTTCTTCTTCTTCTTCTTCTTCTTCTTCTTCTTCTTCTTCTTCTTCTTCTTCTTCTTCTTCTTCTTCTTCTTCTTCTTCTTCTTCTTCTCCTCCTCCTCCTCCTCCTCCTCCTCCTCCTCCTCCTCCTCCTCCTCCTCCTCCTCCTCCTCCTCCTCCTCCTCCTCCTTCTTTGTCTTCTTCTTCTTCTTCTTCTCCTCCTCCTCCTCTCTCTCTCCTTCTCTCTCTCTGTGCCTCTGTCACCCACCCCTCCCCTTCTCTTTGTCTCTCTCTTACTCTGTTTATCTTTTTCTCTCTGTCTCTATCTTTCTCTCTCTCTCAGTGTCTCTTTGTGTCTCTCTGTTTTTCTCTGTCTTTCTTCCTCCCTATCCCCAAAATAACATGAGACTGTTTACTGGGAGATGAGATTCATTATAGAAATAAACATATCTGTGAGTACTTTGTAGCACTTAGACTTCAAATGATTTTCAAGCAATTTTGCTGTCAGCATTGCAATAACAAGTTAGCTAAATAAATGTACTGCCTTTTTAATAGTTTCCTCTGCCAATGGTTGATATTTAGCAAAGTTCTGTGATTCTAAGGTGAGCTGGTTATTAGAGGTCTTTGTATAAGTTAGTTGAAATTTTATACACACACAAGAAAGCGTGCTATATACATGATGTGTATATGTGTATGTGTATATGTGTGTGTGTATCCAAGAAACATAAAGAGAGGGTCAGAAACCATTCTTTGACACAGCTGGTACTGTTCTCACCTTGAAAATTCTATCCTTGTTTCTTTTATTTCTGTGGTCAGCTAGACAACCCAAGGCTCAGACTCACTTTGTCTTTAATGCAGCTTTAAATGGTATTTGAATTATGAATACTTTTAAAGACTCATTTTTGACTTATATATGTTGGGAGAAGCCCAATGGGCAGAAAATATTAAAAGTAAACACAGAAAATGGCAAATAAACCTGTACAAATGGGGGGAAAAACTATAAACCTCAGGGGAAATATATTCAAATGGGATCTTTTCCCAATCTGCCTGTGGCTGGCTAAATTACCTTCCCACTGAGATATGCCAGGGGACCTTTGCCTGCTGAATACAGAAGCATGTACAATTATAGGATAGTTTGCAAAGTTTAGCAGCATATGTCATTATACAGTAGGTGCTTTGTATAACTTTACACCAGGGGTGGAAACAGGTAAAGAGGATGCTGAGAGGTCTTACTAAAACTGGGAAAGTGGGTACAGGATAGAAATTATGAATGGAGGAGAGGTTAAAGAATGAGAAAGCTTTAACTTTCCCTCAGGATTCAGACCTCAATTCAGAAACTAGGAAAATACTGACATTGCTATGTGAATGGTTACTAAATAATAGCTCAGTACTTCGTATTACAGAATGGAGAAATATAGGAGCCTATAGGAAATTTGTCTACCTTTAACCCCACCCCTCTGTTTCATCTACCTGGAGTAGTCTTCTGAATTCCTATACCAAGATTCGCTTTTGATATAAATCACAAAATGGTGAAGAATAAGCAATAAGGAATTTCCTAAAATAGGGTAAGGTACAAGAAAAATCAATGCTGTAATTTAAAGGAATTACTATATTCCATGTAAACTGATATTAAATTAAGGGATTGTTTATCAATGCAGATAAATATTTTATTTTTTTAAAGTATTTTATTTTTCCACAGTTACATGTGAAGAAAAAATTTAGCATTCATTTTTTACAAGATTTTGAATTCCAAATTTTTCTCTTCCCTTCCTCACTCACTCTCTCTCTCTTTCTTCCTTCTCTTCCCTCTCCTTTTTCTGAAGAAGGTAAGCAGTTAGATATAGTCTATATATGTGGTGTCTTATGAAATACATTTCTATAGTGGTCACAGTCATGAAAGAAGAAATAGATCAAAAGGGGAAACAAAATCATGAGAAGTGAAAAAATATGCTTTATTCTGCATTTCAAGTCCATCAATTCTTTAGTTATGGATAGCATTTTCCTTCATTAATTCTTTGTGCTATTTTGGTTCATTGTGTTGCTGAAAAGAGCTGAATTATTCATAGTTGAGCATTACACAATGTTACTGATAATGTGCACAATGTTTTCCTGTTTCTGCTCATTTCATTTTGCATCAGTTTGTACAAGACTTTCCAGGTTTCTTTTTTTTTTTTTTTAACTGAAATTTTTCTGTTCATTATTTCTTAGTGCACGGTAGTATCCCAATACATTCATATACCACAGGTTATTGAGCCATTCCCTAATTGATAGGCATCCCATCAATTTCCAATATTTTGCCACATAGAAAAGAATTACTATAAATGTTTTTGCATATGTGGGTCCTTTTTCCTTTTTGATGATTTTTTTTTTTTGGATACAGATCTAGAAGTGGTATTTTTTGCTGGGTCAAAAGATATGCATAGGGTGTTTGTAAGCAAGGATAATATTCCAGTACCTTTATGTATTATAACTTGTTCAGCCATTCCTTAACTGATGGGCATCCACTCCGTTCCAATTCTTTGTGACCACAAAAAGAGCTGCTACAAACATTTTTGCACATGTGGGTCCTTTTCCCTCCTTTTTGATTTCCTTGGGATACAGATCCAGTAATGGCACTGCTGGATCAAAGGGTATGCACAGTTTTATAGCCCTTTGAGCATAGTTCCAGATTGCTCTCCAGAATGGCTGGATCATTTCCCAACTCCACCAATAATGCATTAATGTCCCAGTGAGGAAAAATATTGGTGAGAGCATCATGAGGTAGCATGAGGGCAGATTTTTGTGTCTGAAAGACCTGAATTCAAACTCTATTTCTGACTCATAGTAACTATTCAAATAACAAGCAACAGATTCCCTAATCTGCATCATTCCATTCTAAGGATGTAGAATATCCCCCATGACAATGAAATGTATGTGTTTGTCATTTTATCAGATCAATTTGTTTTCTCATTATTATTGGAGTATGTCTGTGTAGTGTATTGGATTATCTATAAATGAGGTGACTGAATTTGACAGCCTCTGAGGTCCTTTTAGTTCTATATTCTATGATCCTAGGCATCAGGATTCTAGTCCCTAGAGTAACTAGTTATGTCACCTTACCCAAATTATTTTATCTTAATTTTTGTTTCTTCTATTGAAAAATGCAAAAAATGGGCTAGATCTTGAAGGTTTATTTTAAAATGATTGGTCAATTACCTGAGTTGGAAATAGAACTTGAACTCAATTATTTCAGACACAAAATCCTGCCCTCATGCTACCCAATGATCTCTGAGTTTTAGAGAAAAAAAAGTTTGAATTAATCAAATAAAACACATGAATAGATAAGTAAAGATATACTCCCTGATTGTTGCTACTATTTTATACCATACTATCATTGTCATATTTTTTAAATCATATTACCTAAAATCTGTTCCTGAAAAATAGACTTTTTTTGGAGTAGATCATCAGTTAGATCCTTTACAATTCTAATAATTTTATAATTATTTTCCATATCTACATTTTATATACATAGCATATACTTCTGCTATCCTGAGCATTATACATATTCTACCAGTTCTTTCTTCTATGCCCTATAAAATATTGTTTGGGAGGCATCCTTCATGGGTTAAATTATTTGAATAAAAATTCTTACTCGTTGAAAGCTATCAATAACCAAATAAAAATATATATGACCTAAGATTTTCCAAGTCAATTTTTATATCATCTGCAAAAAAAAGCTTATTGTTTTTCCTTTAGGTCCTATGTTTATTTTCTATTTTTTATCTTGTCTTTTCTTTTTTCTTATTTTTACAACTAAAATTTTTCTAACAATATATTGAATGATATTTATAATAGCAGAATTGCT
The DNA here is from genome assembly GCF_902635505.1 of Sarcophilus harrisii. Classification (NCBI taxonomy): domain Eukaryota; kingdom Metazoa; phylum Chordata; class Mammalia; order Dasyuromorphia; family Dasyuridae; genus Sarcophilus; species Sarcophilus harrisii. Next base: position 342,782,538 of record NC_045429.1, read on the forward strand.
TGTTTCACTTCTCATCTTATTGGGAAAAATATCTTTAGCTTATCTCCATTATATGTTATGAAAGCTCTAGATTTTAGATATTGAACATCTTAAGTAAAAGTCTATTTATTCTTCTGGATTTATTTATTTTAAATAAATGAATTATAATAAAAGATTTTGTGCATCAAATGACATAAATATATTTTCTTTTGTTTTTTTTTAACTATTTTTGATAACGTGATAATGGTGGAGTGGAAACTGAGAATTATTTTAATTTACACTCTTCTAATTAGTTGTGATTTGGAATATTTTTTTCTTTTTTCCCACTTTTAAGCTTAATTTTTATTATTAATATTTTCAAATCACTTTATTAAACCTGGACAATCAACAAAATAATCTCATTTGTAGTTCCTGTTTTCTTTGTTAAATAATAGCCTTTTATTTTCAAAATACATGAAAAGATAGTTTTCAACATTTATCCTTGCAAAACCTTGTGTTCTAAATTTTTCTCCTTTCCTTTCCTCCACTTCCTTCCCTAGATAGCAAGTAATACAATGTATGTTAAACTTTTCCAATCTTCTATACATATTTCCAGATTTATTGTGCTGCACAAGAAAAATCAGATCAAAAAGGAAAAAAATGAGAAAAGCAAAAAACAATAAAAAAGGTCAAAATACTTAGTTGTGATACACATTCATTTCTCACAGTCTTCTTTCTGGAAATATACAACTCCTTAAGTCACAAGTCTATTAGAATTGGCCTGAATCACTTCCTTGCTGAAAAAAATTTAAGTCCATCAGAGCTGATCATCACATAATTTTGATGTTGCTGCATAAAATATGGAATGTTCTTTTCACAAGTTTATAGCTAGACTGAGTTTCTTCCCTTGAGAATTGTCTATTTACATTCTTAAAGAATTTATAATTTCAATAATATACAAACTATTTGGAAAAATAGGGAAAGAAGAAGTTCTACCAAATTCCTTTTATGATACAGATATGGTGCCAATACCTAAACCAAATACGGTCAAAACTGAGAAAGAAAATTATAGACCAATTTCCTTAATGAATATTGATACAAAAATCTTAAATAAAATATTAACAAAGAGATTATAGCAACCTATCTCCAGGATAATACACTATAACCAGTTACCAGGAATGTAGGGCTGGTTCAATTTTAGGAAGATTATTAGCATAATAGACTACATCAATAACCGAAATAACAGAAATCATATGATTATCTCAATAGATGTATAAAAAGCATAAAATCCAGCATCCATTCCTATTAAAACACTAGAAAGTATAATAATGAATGGAGTTTTTTCTTAAAATGATCAGTAGCATCTATTTAAAACCATCAGCAAGCATCATAGTGATGGGCAGAAACTAGAACCATTCCTAATAATATCAGACAGAGGTGCAACAAGGTTGCTCACTATCACCATTACTATTCAATATTTGGCAATAAGAGAAGAAAAAGAGATTAAAGAATTAGAGTAGGTAATGAGAAAACAAAATTATTACTCTTTGCAGATGTTATGAGAGTATACTTAAAGAATTCTAGAGGATCAACTAAAAAACTACTAGAAAAAATTAACAACTTTAGCAAAATAAATCTGCATAAATCATCAGCATTTTTATATATTACCACAAAGCCCTGTAACAAGAGAGACAAAGATAAATTCCATTTAAAATTACTGTAGATAGTATAAAATATTTGGGATTGTAAAAGGATCTAAAAATCATAATTGATTAAGTGGAAAGAGAAACACAAAAATTCATAGAAAAAAATGGATTTTCATTGAAACTGAGGACTTTCTAATATTCTTGATGAAAAAGCCAAAGCTGAATAGAAAATTTGACTTACAAATACAAGACACAAGAGAAGCATAAACAGCAGTAAAGGGAAGTGTTCATATCCCTTCATGAGAAGGTGATACTTGTAACTCATAAAACAAACAAAAATCTTTCTCAACATTAGGGCAGTTAGAAGGAATATATATATAGACAGAGGGCATATGTTTGAGTTGAATATTAAGGGATGAGAAAAAGGAATGCATTGGGAGAAGGGAAGAAGGAGAGGTAGAATGGTTATTTTTCTTAATTTGACTCATTTGTCTATATATTTGAGAAATGAGGTTTTATCAGAGAAACTTGTTTCAAATATTTTTTTCACAGTTATCTTTGCTAAATGCACTTCCCTCTGTTCTTTACCCCTATATCCATTTATTTTACTCTCTCCTTTCATTCTATCTCTCCTCAAAAACACTTCCTATCTTATAACTTTCTCCAATCTGTCCTCCCTACTACAATGTCCACAGCCTGTTTAATTTCCTTCTCTTATTATTATTTAAGGTAAAATAGATGTTATACCCAATTGTGCATTATGTTATTCTTTCTTTGAGTCAAAGCTAATGCAATTGAAATTCCATTACTCCACCTCATTTGATCTTCTTCTCCTTTATTGTAAGTTTTTTCTTGTCTGTTGTATGTAAGATAATTTATCCCATTTTACAATTTTTCTTCTGCTTCTCTTACTTGGTTTTCACAATCCTTTTTGAACTCCTCCATGGCCTGAAACCATTTTTTTTCTTAGAGACTTTGGACATAGAAGCTTTGACTTTGTTATCTTCTGAGTATGTTTTAGTGCTGTCACCAGAATAACTTTTTAGGTCAGAAGTTTGTTTTTTTTTTCCCCTGTTATTTGCTTATTTTTTCCTTCATTCTATTCTTGCTTTTCAACTCTTTATTAAAGTAAGGCTCTGCTTCCAGGGTGGATGGTTCACTGTGCCATTTTCTAGGGGCTTGTCCAACTATTTTCAGAGAGGTTTATAGGGACCTATAGTTTTTAGTTCTTCTGAGGAGGTATGATCTAATGAGAAGAATTTACTCATCTCCTGGTCGATGCTCTGGTCTGTGAGTGACCACAAACACTCTTTTCTACCCCATGGTGAGATTATCTGCTCTACAGTGACCTCAAATATTATTATACTAGTGCTTCTCCTTGCTCTTGGACTACCATCCATACTATGACCCAGATTTCTGCAAAGAGACCACTCTAATCTCCTTCTAATCAGTTATTTAATCTCCTTATCTCCTTTGGGCTGAGAGCTCCAGAAAGAAGCATATGTTGCTACTGCAGATTCAATGACTCCCAAGGTCTACTTCTAGTTGGCTGGGGGCCCGTTTGTGCAGGCACAGCCTGTGTTAGACTGTTCTCCACTCTCACCAAGTGTGACAGAATTTTCATTTCAATCCCTTAATTTGATTTTGGTTGGAAATTATTTTACCCCATCCTTTTGTATGTTATGTTGCTGCAGAAATTGTTTTATGAATTGCTTATAGATGTTCAGAAGGGTCTTGGGGAGAGCTCAGGTGATTTTCTGCCTTTTCTCCACTATCTTAGTGCCATCTCCCAAAGACTTATACCTTTGCATTTTTCTGTTTAACAGTGATTTAGAACATTTTTTCATATGACATGATTTCTTCATCTGAAAACTGCCTGTTCATATATGCTTTGATCATTTATCAATTGGAGAATGACTTGTATTCTTATAAATTTGGCTCGGTTCACTATGCATTTGAGAAAAGAGGTCTTTTTAAAGAAAAACTTATTGTACTTCCTTCTCCCTCTCCCCTCGCCCCAGGTTTTCTGTTTTCTTTTTAATCTTGGATTCATTGGTTTTATTTGTAAAAATGAACCAAAAAATCCCAATCTTTTTAATTTAATGTAATTTAAACTATCTATTTTATATCCCAGCTAGGTCATGCAGTGGATAAACTGCCATGTTGGGAGTCAGTTATACCCTTCTTCATGAGTTAAAATGTGGCCTCAGACACCTGAGCAAGACACTTAAGCCTGATCATCTTTGTACCTGTATTTGTCAAATGAGAGGAAGAAAGAAACACAAATGTCTCTAGTATCTCTGCCCCCCAAAAATGAGGTCACAAGGACTAGGACATTACTAAAAACAACTGAACAACAACAATAATTAATGTTCTTTATCTTTTGTTTGGTCACAAATTCTTCAATTATTCATAAATCAGTCAGGAAACTATTCCATGTTCCTCTAAGTTGCTTATAGTATATCCCTTTTTGTCATACTCATGTGTTTATTTTGCTATTATCTTGACATATTAATAAAATGTGGTTTATAGCCAGTTTCTGCCAACAATCTTTCCAGTTTTCTCAGCAGTTTTAGTCAAATCATGAATTCCTTTTCCAAAAGTATAGATATGTTTTGTTTTTCAAACACTAGATTACTATTGTCATTTATTACTGTTTTATGTGTCTAATCTGTTCCACCAATCCACAGCTCTATTTCTTAGTCAGAACTAAATTATTCTGAGAAGTACTGTTTTGTAATACAATTGAGATGTGGTACTGCTAAGATACTTTTCTTTGAATTTTATTTTCATTAATTCCCTTGATATTCTTGACCTTTTGTTCTTCCAGATGAATTTTGTGATTATTTTCCTAGCTGTATGAAATAATTTTGTATTTTTCTTAGTATGGCGCTGTGTAAGTAGGTAATTCAGGTTGATTTGTCACTTTTATTAAATTGGTTCAGCTGCCCAGGAGCAATTAATATTTTTATTCCAATTGTTTAAATCTGACCTTTGTCCTTTGTAATTGTGTTCATATAGTTCCTCATTTTTTCTTAGAAAATAGATGCCTAAGTATTTTATATTGTCTACAGTGATATTAAAATAGAATTTCTCTCAATCTTGCTATTGGACTTTGTTGCTAATGTACAGAAATGCTGATGATTTATGAATTTTTATTTTACAACCTGCAATTTTGCTAAAGTTGTTGATTATTTCAACTTATTTTGGTTGATTCTCTAGGATTCTCCACATTTAACATTACATCATCTGTAAATAGTGCAAGTTTCATTTCCTCATTGCCTGTTTTAATTTTTTTTTTTTAACCTCTTGTTGTTGTATTACCTATAGTACAATATTGAATAATTGTGGTAATAATAGACATCCTTGTTTCACCCCTGAACATATTGGGAAAGCTTTTAATTTTCCCCTGTTACAGATTATGCTTATCTTTCTTTTTTTTCTGAGGCAATTGTGGTTAAGTGACTTGCCCCAGGGTCACACAGCTAGCAAGCATTAAGTATCTGAGGCCAGATTTGAACTCAGGTACTCCTGACTTCAGGACTGGTGGGCAATTTAAATTTTTATACATATTTATCCATTCAATTTAGGCTGTCAGTTTTATTGAAAAAAAATAGTTGGGCAAAATACTTCTAATAATTGCTTTTATTTAATTTTCATTCATTATAAATTCACCCTTTTAATTTTCAATGCTGATAATTTAGTTTTTTTTTTTTATTCTTTAATGAAATAAAATAATGGTTTAGAGATGTTATTATCTCCCCATTCCAAAAAAAAACTTCTTTTATTTATTAGGTAAATTTTTAAAACTCTGATTTTATTCATCTCTCTTTAGATTTTCAGGGTTTCTCTTGTGCTAGTACTTAAATTAGGGTTTTTAATTTGTTTTCTCCTCTTTATAGTTGCATACTTAGTTTACTAATCTGATTTCTCTTTCATTGAATGATAGAAATATTTAGAGATATAAATTTTTGCCTAAGTATTGTTTTTGCTACTGTATCCCACATATTTTGCTATATCTTTTCATTAATATCATTTTCTCCATTAAAATAATTATTTCTATGATTTGTTCTTTGATCCACTCTTTCTTTAGGATTAGATTATTTATAATTTTTCATCTTTGTTTCCATGGCCTTTTATTGGATGTAATTTTTATTATATTATGGTCTATAAAAGCTCATTTAACATTTGTGCTTTTCTGCATTTGTTTGTGAAGTTTTTATGATAGAATAAATGATTATACCTTGTGAAGATGTTTTAGCTGTAGCTTTCTATTTCCACTCAATATTCTCAAAAGTTGTCACATATCTAACTTTTTAAAAAATTGTATTCATCTTCTTAACTTCTTTCTTGTTTATTCTATGTGATTTTTCTCAGACTGGATAAATTGAGGTTCTCCATTATTATAGTACTCATTCAAATTTTCCTGTATGAATTTAGATGCTATGTGATGTCTAAATATTCAGAATTAATATAAATTCATTTTCCATGGTACCATTTAAAATGTAATTTGCCTGATTATCTCTTTTAACTAGATCTGTTTTTGCTTTTGCTTGTCTGAAATCATGTTTACCACCCCTGGCTTTTTATTTCATCTGAAGCAAAACATATTTTGTTCTTTATTTTTACTTTAACTCTATATGTATATGTATTTTTCTCTTTTAAGCACATTTCTTTTAAACAATGTAGTGCTAAATTCTAGTTTTTAAATCATTCTGCTATCCTTTTTTTGTTTTGTATATGTTCAACCCATTTACATTCAGTTATGATTGCTGTTTACTTTTCTTCATCTTATTATTTTATATGTATCCTTCTGTTTTTCCTGTCCTCATTTTAAGATTGTTTTGTTCTGAATACTACTTCCTTTAGTTTGCCATATCTCCTATTACCCTTTTCCCCCATTTTTTTTTCTAATTATTCATTGGGTAAGATGAATTTCTTACTCAAATATGTATGTATATCCTTTCTTCCTTTTACCAGTTCAGATAGGAATAAGTTTCAAGTGTTTACTGCTTTCCATCTTATTTTCCCATCCATTATATAAATTCTTCTTTATGGACCTCATTTTTGTGAGGGATCTTTCTCCCTTTTTTCCTTTTTCTTCACTTTCTAGTGCATCATTTTTTTCCCTTATTCTTTCATTCTTCTTTTGAGATGATTTGAACACTGCCCTGGGAGTTCTAGATTTTGACATTGGTATTCCTAAGAGATTTTTTTTTTATTCTTTTAACTTCTTTCACATGGTGACCAGCATCTCTTTTCAACTTCTATGAAATTTTTCTTTATAATTTTTTGAAATATGATATCTAGGCTTTTAAAAAAATTATTGTTATTTGTGACTATTTAGTAGTACAAATATTCTTAAATAATTTGTCTTTGATTTATTTTCCAGATCAATTTTTTTTATATAAGATAGTTCACTTTTCCTTCTATTTTTCAGACTTTTTACATTATTTTATTGTTTCTTCATGTCTTGTGGAGTCCCCAATTTCCATTTTTCCAGTTATGATTTTTAAGGAATTATTTCCATCATAATTTTTGTATATTTTTTTTTTTACTGCTCACATAATTCTGTTTTTTAGGAGATTTTTTTTCAAAATGTTTTGTACTTTTTTTATCAAGCTGTTAATTCATAATTTTTTCTCAGTTATAATTTCTTAATTTATCTTCTACTACATTTAAAAATTGTTCTTGCTTATCTCTTTAACTTTTCTAATATTTTTTTTTGAGATTCTGTTAAATTGTTTTGTTGTGCTGATGGTTTGTTGGTTTGTTTGTTTTGTTTGTTTGTTTTGCTTGCAGATGTTTTTAAATCATTGTCTTCTGTGTTTATGTCTTGAGCTTCTTCTCTGTCTCCAGAGTAGCTTTTTATGGTAAGATTCTCTTTTAGTTCTTTGCTCATTTTCCCAGTTTACTTATTTTTTACATTAAGACTTTATTTTGTTAGGCTCAGCTCACCTCTGGGGTAGATGTCTGACCTGAACTTCTGTGCTTTATGTCCTTTGATTTTAACAACTTAGTCTAGGGGCCTGTAAGTTTCAGGTGTTTCCAAAGTGGTATGATCCAAGAAAGATCTGTTCAGTGTCCTCCAAGCCTGAGAATTTCTGATCTGGTTTAGATCTGTTGGCATATATGTCATTGAATTTTTATATACTATTGTTAGACTTGTTACAACTGGATGTTTTTGCATATTTACAGTTACTTGTTAAAATCCTTACAAAGTGTTAAGTCATTAGAATTGATAGAAACAATGTTTAAGTTTACACCTTTAATAGTTTCCACATTAGAGGTCACACATTAGAGCTCACACCTTTTAGAGAGTTTACACATTAGAGCTCACACATTGGAGTTCACAAAGGGGAGTTGTACAGGAGTATGGGAGAGTCACAAAGTTAACTTTGTAACTTTGTGAATTCACACCTCCCATAATCCCACTCTCAGAGGAGGAGTCAATTGACTCCTCTAAAAGATCATAAAAGGAGCTGAGTTAGTGAAGTGAGTTCAGTTCAGAAGATTGCCAGGAGTCGGAGTTGAGCTAGAGGCCGAAGCTGGCAGAGGCAAAAGACTAGCAACAAGAACTCTTGGAACCAAAGAAAGCTAACTGGACTATTTTGGAAGAGATAATAAAAGATTGGATTTAACTCCTGACTTCATTTGAGGTGATTATTACTTTGAACTAAACAAAACTAAGGCTGCCTCCAGAAGCTCCCCAAGAAACCTGCACCCAGAGAACCATTATATTTAAAAAAAAGAAGAGAACACCAGAGTTACTGAATTATTGGCTTTTTGAATTTTGGTTTCCTCTTCTGGTTTATTCTCTTGTAAGCTTATGTGTGGGATTAAGAATTAGGACTGAGTCTTCTTTGTGCTCTTAGGTTCATAGCCATTCTGATAAACTTTTGGAACTTATTCCCTGTTCCTTACACAGGTTAGGCAACTACTTTCTCACAAATGAGGCTGCTTCTCTCCATTCTAGAATTGTGACCTAGCACTAGGTAATGGGCAAAAAAACCCAAACCAAAACAAAACAAAAAAACTTGCCAGGTAACATTTGTTTCTGTTCCCAGTTCTTGTATAAAGATTCCCTAGGATCTTTTTCTGTCCAAGTGTTCAGTCCTGTTATCATTTCTGTGGTGATCCCTGTTCACACCTGTTGCTATAACTGCTGTTCCTACACTGTACTCCTAGCTAACTCCTACCTCAACCTTAAGCTGGGACAAAAACTCAACAAATTCTTTTTTGGTTGTCCTGATCAATATTTAGTCTGGCACATTTCTTGGTTGTTGTGAAGAAAATGAGTTAGGAGAGGTGTTTTCATATCATTATCTTGACTCTGTACCCAGTCCTCTACTTTTCTAAAGAAATCTCTTACTCCATAAAGACTTTAGTAGGATTTAAAAAAAAATAGAATATGTTTTGTTTTTACAGAATTAATTATATTTCACAAGTGGAATAGAATTTTTGATAGCAACTATGTAGCATTTGTCCCTTATCAAAAGTACTTAGATCCTATAAATAATTTGTAATTTATGCAAAGAGTATATGTGGTTTCAAAGTAAAAATTTCAGACGATTCCAAATGTAATGGGGAGGCACCATGTTCTCATACATAGGTTTAAGAATATCATCAGTTTTTACTGGCACAAAGTATGTGCAAAGAGATATGATCCAGAAAATGTACATATTTAGAAAAGGAACTAAATTAGAATTTAGGAGGGCTTAAGGACAATCCAACTCCTGTACTGCTAACCAACAAATGTTAAAGGGTCTAGAAAAGGGCTTTCAAACTTTTTAGACAGAATACTGATGGATTTTATAGGAAGAGGTGGACAAGAAAACAATGCCATACTGTGCTACATAATCATCTAATATGGGAGCAAGAAAGAACTGAGTTGAAGTTTTCCTTCTGACACAACAACAGCTATGTCACCAGAGAGAAGTCAATTAACTTCTCAGTGCTCTTAGGTAACCATTTGACACTCTTAGCTATAAACAAGTCATTGAAGGAATTGCTAGGAGTTTTCCATCAGAAATTCTCTGTATCTATGAAATCATAGATAATGATCAATCCACATAAAAATACAAAAATAGAAAATAAAATAAAATAATATTGGATAGATAAAACAAGATACCATAAGATAGGATAGAACAGAATACAATTAGGATAGGTGAATCTATTATTACCTGGATCACTGGAGGAAACACTCTATTCAGGAAATCATGTATATTTTGGAGCATTAACCAATCAATGGGGTAATACTGGTCCTACTATAAATTAGGTTCTATGCTAGGTGCTAGAGATTCAAGTGAAAAGCAAAACAGTACTTGACCTTAAGCATTTTACCAATAATAAAGTCTTATATTCTAATTATAATCATACACATGTGTGCATATATAGTATATCAAACAAATGTCCACAGCAAGGAAAGAAACACATCATATCTAAAAATTATATTTTGATTTAATAATATTAGTCAGAATTTATATAGTGCTTTATAATTTGCAAAGTGCTTTACAAAAATTATCTTATTTTGTTGTCAAAACAATTTTGGGAGGTAGGAGGTATTATTTCCATTTAAGTGAAAGATCCTACCTTGATTTGATGTCTTAGTGAATGAAAGTGTGTTTATATTTTTTCATGTATGATGAGATTTCAAAAAGCTGCAAGATGAAATTATTAATTGCAATCTACTTGAAATTCAAATTGTTAAGGGAATTTGCAATTTTTCACCATTGTATATGGAGGAAGTATATTTAGAAGAGACTGTCTTGTCAAAGGAAATAGATAGTTTTAGACTTAAAATATCCATAAATGATTCTCCAAGTAATATGAAATGAACTTATCAATAAGCTATAAAGCATAGCTTTGTGTTTTGTCAGGGAAACAAGTAAAATTGCTGTGACAGTGTCAGAATTAAAATGAAGATATAATTATTCCTCTGTTATTTAAAGGAAAATAAAAGTACATAACATAGAAAAAGGACAAAAATGAAGGGAAATATGGATTTCTCAAATATGTCCTGAAAATTAATGTTAGAATAAATCCATCCACTTTCCATATTACAGGGATAACTGGCAAAAGTTAAAGTATTATATTTGTGATTCTCTTAAATATATCATAGATTTAGAAATGGAAGGGAATAACGTCCATCTTTTTCAATACCTTCATTTTACAAATAAGAAAATTGGAACATCAAATCATGAGTGAGTCATCCAAAGTCAAAAATTTGTTCAAACCCAGTATTCCTGACTACAAATCCAGAATTTTTTCTTCTGACCCATTCTGTGCCCTTAACACATATATGAATCACGATAGTTATAACTTATCATTCAAGGAAGTATGCTGGGAAACAGAGTTTTTATGTTAGGAAAACATTAGAATCTATATTCCCAGGGAGTCTTTGTTAGGACTGGGTTGGAAGCACTTTTTTTTCAAAGCAGGTAGATATGAAGGTCACAGCACAGAGAGATGGATCTGAGTAGGTATCAGTTAGAGTAAAGGAAAAGAAAGAAAAAAGAAAGGAAATGTTTCAAGTTTAAAAATGGGAGCTAGAGAACTTCTGAAGGTGGAATCAAAGTGGCAGAGTGAAGCCAAGAAGCTGCTTGAGCTCTTTGTTTTCCTCAAAAACCCACAGGAAAATAGTGGATTTCCACTGGAGTATTTCACAATTTTTCTTTCCATTTTTTAACTATTTTTAGTTTGTTTGACTGATTCTAGCTGATTCTAACTATCACATACAATCATTACCTTCCATTTGTTCCATTTTAGTTTTAATGTGTGATTTTCTTCTGAACAGAATCTGACAGAATAACACCACTCTCTAGCTCAAGATAGACTGGAAAAACTTCAAGAAAGATCATTCTCTTTGGGGTGGAAAAGGTGTCAGTCCAGCTCAGTCTGGCTCTGGTAAAGCCAGGTGGAGAGTCTTAATCACAACATGAGCAACTAAGACCCTCAGACTGGCTCAGTAGAGGAGCAGATGAGTGGGGCAGTTTCCAAACCCAGCTCAGAAGGCAAACTCTAGGAAACCAGGTTGTTTTTTGAAATGAGCAGGCAAGCACAAGGAGCCCCTCTGATCAAAGCGAAGGCTCAGAGCTGCACAGGAAGCTTTGGACAGCACCACACCTTTACCACAGGCATTGAGCTACCCATAAAAGTAAAAAAAAAAAAAGAGGAAATACCAAAAGAAAAGGAAAGAGAATGAGCAAGAAACAGAAAAGAACCTTGACTATAGAAAGCTAATGTGGTGGCAAGAAAGATCAAAACACCAACTCAAAGACAAAATCTCTACAGAGGAAATCTAAAAAAGTGATATGAATTGGTATCAAGCCCAAAGAAGCTTCTTAGAAGTGCTCATAAAAGACTTTAAAAAGCAAATAAGAGGGATAGAACAAGAAATGAAAAAATAAATAACAGGTATGCAAGAGAAAGTCAATAGCTTGAAAAAAGGAAGGAAAAATAAATTGACTGGAAAAAACAAGACCTTAAAAAATACCATTGGCCAAAGGAAAAAAAAATCCACTGAAGAAAACAATACCTTCAAAAGTAGAATTAATCAAATGGAAAAAGAGATATAAAAGCTAGCTGAAGAAAATCACACATTAAAACTAAAATGGAACAAATGGAAGGTAATGATTGTATGTGATAGAATCAGCTAGAATCAGTCAAACAAACTAAAAATAATTAAAAAATGGAAAGAAAAATTGTGAAATACTCCAGTGGAAAACAGCTAACCTGGAAAATTTATCCAGAAAATTTAAAAATGATTAACCTACCTGAAGTTATGACCCAAAAGAGAGCCTGGATAGCATTCTTGGAGAGCTCATTAAGGAAAACTGATACTTTAGAAATAGAAGGGAAAATACTTATTAAAAGAATCCATCAATCATCTTTGGAAAGAGATCCCACAAGGAAAACCCCAAGGAACATTGTTGCAAAACTCCAGAACTACAATCTCAAGGGAAACAAAATACTGGAAGCTACCAGACAAAAACAATTCAAATATCAAGTAGCAACAGTGAGGACTTGACAGTGTTTACAATAAAAAATTGGAGAACCTGGAATACCATATTCTGGAAGGCATAAAACCTGCAGTTACAGCAAAGAATTAACTACCCAGCTCGACCAACCGTCATCTTTCAGGGGAAAAGATGGCACTTCATTGAAGTAAGAGACTTTCAATCATTTCTATTGGATTAACCAGAACTAAACAGAAAATTTGACAAATACAGAACTCAAGAGAATCATAGAAAAGTAAAAAAAAAGGGGAAATTAGATTGAAGTGGGGAGGAGGGGAAGGTCTGTATTGGTAGAAGAGGAAAGGGAAGGTATAAAGGCACACATTAGATCACATGAAGAGGCACAAAAGACCCATTACAATCAAAGCAAAGAAGGGAAGGAAATAAGCATTGTCTGAAGCTTGATCTCATTAGCTGTGGCTCTAAGAGTGAATCATTTAATTATTCAGTTGGGTATAGAAATCTATCTAACCCTATAAAGAAGAGGAGAAAGAGGGGGTAAAGAAGAAGGGGAAGAAAGAAGGAAGGGCATAAACACTAGGAGAAAAGGTAAGAAAAGGGGGGGAATGGTTGAAAGAAGATAATGTAGTCTGTAAGGTGGATTAACATAAAGAATACTAAGATAAAGGGGGAGGAATGATAAGAGATAAGGTCGTGCATAGGAGAGGGTAAAAAAAAAAACACTTTGAAGACAGGGTGGAAAGACAGAACAAAAATATATACAGAGAATAAAATAGTATGAAGGGAAATACAAAACTGGTAATCATAACTGAATGTGATTGGGGTGAACTCTCCCATAAACCTGAAAGCAAATAGCAAAGTGGATTAAAAAACTGAATCCTACAATATGTTGTTTACAAGAAATGCATTTGACACAGAGATACATAGAGAGTAAAGGTAAAAGACTAGAACAGAATTTATTATGCTTCAGCTGAAGTAAAAAAAAGCAGGGTAGCAATTTTGATCTCAGATAAAACAAAAGTAAAAATAGATCTACTTAAAAGAGATTAGAAAGAAAGCACATCTTGACAAAGGCAATCATAAACAATGAAGTAGTAATGATATTAAATGTATATGCATCAAGTGATAGAGCATACAAATTCCTAGAAAAGATATTAAGCCAATTACAGGAAGAAATAGTCAGAAAAACTATACTATTCGGTGACCTCAACCTTCCTCTCCCAGAATCAGATAAATCTAACCAAAAAAATAAACAAGAAAGAAACTAGGGAGGCTAATAGAATCCTAGAAAACCAATATATGATAGACCTTTGGAGAAAATTGAAAATTTACACCTTTTTCTCAATGATAGATAGACTCTAATCAAAAAATGAACATATATTATGGTATAAAAACTTCACAATGAAATAAATGTAGAAAGGCAGAAATAGTAAATGCTTCCTTTTCAGACCACAATAGAAAAAATATATTCAATAAAGGTGCAGGGATATATATATATATATATATATATATATATATATATATATATAAACCAATTGGAAATTAAATAATCTAACTCTAAAAAAGAACGGGTCAAACAAAACATCACAGAAACAATACATAAAATTTCAACTAAGAGAATGACAATAATGCAACAATATACCAGAACCTATAGGATGCAGCTAAAGCAGTTCTTAGGGAAAATTTTATATCTCTAAATAGTTGCTTGAATAAAATAGAGAGAGGAGATTAATGAATTGGGAATGCAACTAAGACAGCTAGAAAAAGAACAAATTAAAAGCCCCCATTTAAATACCAAATTACAAATTCTAAAACTCAAAGGAGAGATTAACAAAACTGAAACTAAGAAAACTATTAAACTAATTCATAAAAATAAAAGTTAGTCTTATAAAAAAGCCAACAAAAATAGATAAACTTTTGGTAAATTCTACTGGAAAAAGAAAAGGAAAAAACCCAAATCACCAGCATCAAAAATGAAAAGAGTGAATTTACCACCAAAGAAAAAGAAATTAAAGCAATAATTAGGAGCTATTTTGTCCAACTGTGTGACAGCAAATCTGACAATCTACATAACTGGACAAATATTTACAAAAATATGAATTGTCCATATTAATGAAAGAGAAAATAAATTACTTAAATAGTCCCATTTAAGAAAAAGAACTCAAGAGGATCTGAGTTCAAATCTGGTCACAGACACTTAACACTTTCTTACTGTGTGATCCTGAGCAAGTAACAACCCTAATTGACTCAGGAAAAACAAAGAAATTGAAGAAACCATTAATGAGTTTCCTAAGAAAATATTTCCAGGACTAGATGAATTTACAAGTGAATTCTATCAAACATTTAAAGATCAATTACTTCCAATGCTATGTAATCTATTTGGAAAATAGTTACAGAAGAAGCCATGCTAAATTCCTTCTATGACACAAATATGGTACTGATAACTTAATCAGGAAGAGCCAAAATAGAGAAAGAAAAAATTACAGATTAATCTTCCTTATGAATATCAATGCAAAAAATTTAAATAAAATATTAGCAGAGAGATTACAGTAACTTATCAGCAGGATATTATGCTACAACCAACTAGGATTTATACCAGAAATGCAGGGCTGGTTCATTGTCAGGAAAACCATTACCATAATTGACATATCATTAACAAAACCAACAGACATATAATCTCAATAGATACAAAAAAAACCCTTTTTGATAAAATACAGTACCCATTCCTATTTAAAACACTAGAAAACAAGGATAAAGATGACTTTCCTTCAAATGATAAGCAGTATCTATCTAAAATCTATAACAAGCATTATTTGTAATAGAGAGAAGTTGTACACATTCCCAGATCAGGAGTGAAACAAGGATGCCCACTATCATCATTATTATTCACATTGAACTAGAAATGTTGGCTTTTTCAATAAGAAAAGAAAAAGAATTTAAAGGAATTAGAATAGTCAATAAGGAAATAAAACTATCACTCTTTGCAGATGATATTATGATTTACTTAGAGAATGTTAGAAAATCATCCTAAAAACTACTGGAAAAAAATTCACAGCTTTAGCAAAATTGTAAGACATAAAATAAACTCACACAAATCACCAGTATTTCTGTATATATTTCTGACAAAAATCCATCTGCAAGAAATAGAAAGAGAAATTCCATTTAAAAAAAACTGTAAGGAAAAGAAAATATTTAGTTGTCTAACTGCCAGGACAAACTTAAAAACTATATGAACACAATTACAAAACATTTCTAACATAAATAGAGTTACATCTATACAAGTGGAAAAATATCAATTACTCATGAGTAGGCAAAGCTAATATAATGAAAATGACAATTTTGCCTAAATTGATCTTGTTGAGTTACATACCAATCAAACTGTCAAAAAATTATTTTATGGAACTAGAAAAAATAATAAAAAATTCATCTTGAAGAACAAAAGGGCAAAAATGTCAAGGGAATTAATGAAAAAAAGATTACAAATGATGCTGGCTTAGCAGTACCAAATTTAAAACTATATTATAAAGTAGCAGTCATCAAAACCATTTTTTTGGGACTGAGTAAGAAATAAAGGGGTGGATTAGTGGAATAAATTAGATAAACAAAACATAAAAATCAAGTCCTATAGTAATCTACTAATTGTTAAACATATAAACTTTAGTTTTGGGATAAAAATTTACTACTTGACAAGAATTGCTGAGAAAACTGGAAAATAATATGTCAGAAACTCAGCATAGACCTACATCACATGCCCCATAACAAAATAATGTTAAAATGGGTCCATGATTTGGGCATGAAGGATGAAATCATAAATGAATTTGGTGAGCAAGGGATTATTTACTTATCAGATCTTTGGAGAAAGGAGGAATTCATGACCAAAGAAGAGCTGGAGAACATTATGAAAGGCAAAATGGACAACTTTGATTACATTAAAATAAAAAGTTTTTGCTATTATACCGAGTTAGAAAAAAAATAATAATATTCATCTGGAAAAAACAAAAGATCAAGTATTTCAAGGTAATTAATGGAAAAAATGCAAATGAAGGTGGCCTAGCTGTACCAGATAGAAAACTATATTATAAAACAGCAATCATTAAAACCATTTGGTACTGGGTAAGAAATAGTAGTCAATCAGTATAATAGGTTAGGTTCACAAGACACAATAGTCAATGACTATAAGAATCTACTGTTTGATAAACCCAAAGACCCCAGCTTCTGGAATAAGAACTCAGTATTTGACAAAAATTGTTGGGAAAATTGGAAATTAATATGACGGAAACAGGCATTGACCCACATCTAACACCATATACCAATATAAGTTCAAAATAGGTTCATGATTTAGACATAAAGAGTGATACTATATCTAATTTATATTTTAATGTACTTAACACCTACTGGTCATCCTGCCATCTGGGGGAGGGGGTGGGGGGTAAGAGGTGAAAAATTGGAACAAGAGGTTTGGCAATTGTTAATGCCGTAAAGTTACCCATGCATATATCCTGTAAATAAAAGGCTATAAAAAAATAGCCTTTGATTAAATGGAATTGAAGCATATCACAAATAAATCACACATCAGTTCTATAACCAAAATAAAATTTTAAAAAATCAGAAAAAAAAGAGTGATACTATACGCAAATTAAAAGATCAAGAGATAGTCTACCTGTCAGATCTATAGAAGGAAGGAATTTGAGGGCAAAGAAGAACTAGAGTACATTATGGAATACAAAATAAATAACTTTGATTACATTAAGCTAACATAAGTTAAAAAGTTTGTGTACAAATAAAACCAATAAAGATAAGATTAAAATGGAAGCAATAAACTGGGGAAAAATTTATATCCAATTTCTCATTGGATGTAAGGCCTCATTTCTAAAATATATAGAGAATTTTGATTCAAATTTATAAGAATTTAAGTCATTCTCCAATTGGCAAATTGTTAAAAGATAGGAACAGACAATTTTTTGATGAAGAAATTACTATCATTTATAGTCATATGAAAAAAATACTCCAAATCACTGTTGATCAGATAAATGCAAATTAAGACAACTCTGAGATATCACTATACACATCTCAGATTGGCTAAGATGACAGGAAAAGATAATGATGAATGCTGGAGGAGACATGAGAAAACTGGGTCACTAATATATTGTTGGTGGAGTTGGGAACTGATCCAGCCATTCTGGAGAGCAATTAGGAACTATGCCAAAAGGGCTATTAAAGTGTGCATATTCTTTGATACAGCACATTTATACTGGGCCTGTATCCCAAAGAAATCATAAAGGAGGGAAAGGGACTCACATGTACAAAACAGTTTGTAGCAGCAATTTTTGTGGTAATAAAGAATTAGAAATGCTCAACAATTGAGGAATGGCTGAATAAGTTGTGGTACATGAAGATAATTAAATATTTCTGTTATATAAAAATGATAAACATGCTGATTTTAGAAAGGCTTGGAAAGATTTACACAAATTTATGCTGAGTGAAACAAGCAGAACCTGGAATACACTGTACACAGTAACAGCAAAAATGTGTGATGATAAATTATGAAAGATTTGGAACTTTCCTGTGGTTTAGTGATCCAAATTAATCCAAATAGACTTTTGACAGAAAATGCCATCTTTATACAGAAAAAGATCTATGGAGATTGAATGTAAATCAACACATGCTATGTTTACTTCTTTTCCTGTTTTTTTTTCCCTTTCCCACTGATTTTCCCTTTTGCTTTGATTATTCTCTCCCAACATGATTCATAAAACAATGTGCATTAAAAATGATAAGTAAAATAAAATAAAAATAAATGTGAGAGCTAATGGTAGAAAGGTTAGTTTCATCACTTTGTAATTGGATATTGGAATAGTGATAACAAAGAGACAATTAAATCATTACTCCCTTTTGGAAAATAGCCAGTGTTAGTTCTACATTGGCATTACATAAAGAGGGCTTGGATCAGAAACCCTAGCTTGCCAGAAAATTTGTATTTGTGAAATACCACAGGTTAGAGATGATGAAAGTAGCTACAGTATTTAGAAGTGCTACATAGGGTTTGAAATTAAAAGTATTTGACACTGCAAATGTTTGTGTTTTAGGAATTTCATATGGGTTAGAGAAATAAATATCTGTCCATTACCTAATGTCTGCTTATTTCTTAAATTTTGTAACCTTTGTAGAATGATTAATATTATCTCATTTAGAAAAATCCTAAACAAGAGACATATTTAAGATTTTTTGAAGGGATTTTCAGATGGAAGCATAATAAACTACCAAATATCATAAAAATCTCATTTTGTCTCTTTTAAGGAAACTTTCTAAATTATTAATCACCATTTACATGAAACTGAAATCAGTAATGTTAAAGGAAGAGACATTTTCTGGGTCACAGATGACAGATGTGTGACTATGTGTCTCTTTTGACCTCAGTTTTTTCATCTGCAAAATTGGGGAAATTGAATTTAAAGTGTTTAGCTTAGAGAATTGTGGGGTTCAAATGATATATATGAGGCTGTTATTGATCAGGAAATTTAATCAATTGAATCCAATTTGCCCTCTTAACAAGATTATACAATGCAAAGCAAAAACAGAGAAAATGAAACATTAAGGTTTTATCCCTTTCATATATAGAGCAGTCTTATTTGCGGCTTATAAAGTCTTGCAGGCTCATTTTCTAATCTAAATGGTTTATTGTATTGCGTAAAGTATAATATGTAAATGTTTGTTTAAAGTATGGCTTATTCCGGATTTGTAAAGAAGTACAAAGATATCTTTGCAATCTATTTTCCTTTAGACAGCATAAAATTGTTAAACCGTACTTAGTACATTATAAGCTGAATTGGAATTTGGTGGTTTATGTATTAGCTACATTTTTGGAGACTTTAGAAAGTGGTACAACAAACTCCCCAGTGAGTTAAGAGAACAGGAGCTCTTGACAATTAAGGAAGTCAGAACCAGCAGTCAAGAAGAGACAAATATAGAGGAGGAATCCATCCCTTGAGATAGATTTGCTTTTTTTCTTTTCTGAAATTCTCTCTTCCCCAGTTTCAGATTTCCTTTCTACTCCCTTCCCAGTCCCCAGGTGAGCAGTGGAATTTTGCAGCAGAGTAACAAGTCACATGCTAGTAAGAGAAATCTTGGCTGATACAGAAGAAGCAGAGACATTGTTAGCTCTGATGGTCAGAATTTGGTCTTAAAGAAGAGACAGGTTATAGAGACCAATTAGGAACCTTCCTACTGGACACACTATGTTTATTTGAAAGGTTCAGACTTCTTCTAATGGAACACTCTAAATAATATACAACAGCAATCAAATTATGCTTCTGTAGTACAAATGTAAGCATTACAAATCAATGATTTTTTTTGTAAAAAAATGATTTTTAGTATGACTAAGTAATTCAATTTAGACATGGGGTTAGCACTTGGACAAAACTTAAATAAAACAAAACATAGGCTTTTGTTCAAGCCTTCTTAGGGATGAATCTGTGACATGTTCTATTTGAAATGTATAGTTTTTCAACGGCTTATGACAATGGTTTTTAGGCAGATATATTTCTACTTAGACATCAAATACAGCTGCACTTTTTCCTATTAATTTTAGTTTGTTAGTAATTGCTCTCCAGAAATCCACCTCTTTCTACTATTGCACATTTGCCATAGGCTGATGTTTTCCATTCTTGCACAAAGAAACACTGATATACAATTACAAATCAAACTGAGACAGCTACTACTTAGAAATCTAAATTTTGGAATAGGAAAGGAAATTGTGTCTAAGAGAGAAGGATAGAAAATCTTGGTAATTTAAGAAGAATCCAAAATTTGCTACATGAACAATATTTTGTCTTAAAATATTAAATGAAATATTTTTTCCTGTTTAAAAATTAGTTCTGGTCATTGGAAACTTAAAACAAAAACTGAAAAAAAAAATTGTTTCTTTTAGTTCAGTTCAATAAAAAAGTTACTGAAAGGCATTATTAGTAAAATTACTAAACATATTTTTCTCCATTTTTTTGAGAAAAAAATTACAACAATATTAGGGTAGCAGTACAGAAGTACATATTATTTTTAAAGCAATCAAATTAAAATGAATATATGAATGCATTTTTGATTATTTCTTTCAAAATCTTTGAAAATGATCTTTCAAAAACATGAGATAAAATTTTAAAGATTAGAAGACCAAATTTAAGTAATTTATATGGTGTTTGTTTCAGAAGAAACTATCATCTAGCACTATCATCACAATATCAAGCATAAAGACAAAAAAGTTTCACAGAGCTCAACCATCTTCAGTAAAATGCCAATATATCTTAGAATGACTGCCTTTGCTTTCCTAACTTTTGAGATTCAGTAAGGAAAAAAGTTACCTAATTTTGCTATTTTCTTGAGGTCCAGAAAAAAGTGTGTTGTCTTGACCATCTTTATTTCTTAATTATATGTTTCTCTATTAGTACATGCTGTATAGGTACCTATTCTTTCAGTTCATTCTCTCCATTTGTGAAAGAGTACATTCCAGGTTTATGAGGACAAAATTTTATTATTCATGTTCACAATCAGTTTCCCTACAAGACTTTGCTAATTGTGTCAGATTTATAGCAGTTAATGATGATGGAAGCTTATGAATTGTTGTTTCAGAAATGCATACCCACAGAGTATTTTGAACCTGGGGTACTTTGTACAATGAGAGCAATAATAATAATAATAATAATAATAATAGCAAATTAGCTAACCTTATATAGTGCTTACTATATGCCAGGAACTATGCCAGGAACCTTACCATTATTATCTCATTAGAGTCTCACAGCAACCCTGGGAAATAGGGTGCTATTATTATCCACATTTACAAATGAGAAAAAATGAAGAATAAAGAGATGAACTGATTTATCCACAATTAAGGCAGCTAGTAAATGTCTGAGGACAGTTTGAACTCAAGTCTTATTGACTCAGGCTTAGTGATTTATTTACTGTGCCTTCTAGCTTCCTCTAAGAACAAACAAGCACCAAACAAATAGCTTGGGTCAAGGCAACTACTGATAAGTTCTTTAGATTTTTTTTTGACTAGTATGTCTTATTTTGAATGACGTTTGTATTATCATTCTGTTAAAAGTAACAAATTAATTTCTAAAATATACTCATTCTTTTAGCAATAGGTTTGTACCTCGAGAACTGAGTTTTAATACCATATTTTTTTATCAATTTTTGTATATTGATCATTACTGCTTCTAATATATATATATATATATATATATATATATATATATGATTATGCCTTAAAGTTTTATTTTGCATTGCTTTAATTGTTAACATTTCTACCACCCTTTCCTTATGTCTAAATTGTTTACTTAAAAACAAAGGCAAAATGATTTGTAATATTAAAAAAAATTCTGGACAGAAGATTGCCTTAAAAGTGAGTGGGCAGAATATTCCATATGGGGTTTAGCATTTGAAAAGCACTGCACAAATCCTGCTTACAAAGATTGGGAACACACACACATATCAATTTCTCTCTGAAATTCTCATTTTATAAACACAGAAATTATAAACACGTATAGTGTGTGTGTGTGTGTATGTGTTTACATACATTGTAAAGGGATCAGAGAAAGCTTCATGGAGGAAGCATTTGAGATATAATATACTTTACAAGCCTTAAACCACTCTATAAATCTAAGCCATTATAATTATACTGAAGTAAAATGAAATGGTAGACATTCTTGATGCTCTCTGCTGAGCCCTGGAAGTTCAAAGACAATAATGAAATAGTTTCTATCCTCAAAGATCTTATATTCTATTAAATGAAAAAATAGGCACATAATAAACAAGAATATATTAAAAATTTTGTGCGTATATGTATAAACTTTGTTACAAAGCCAATAACAAAACGGTTGTTGGGAATAGGGAATTTTGAATTGAGCAGAATCTTGGATTGATTATACATTGCTCAGAACTCTAATTTTAAAAAAATCCAGAAAAGGCAGGACAAAAATGTCGGAGTAAAGGCAAATATTCATTTGAACTTTCCCCCAAATTCTTAATAAATTCTAGACTGGCAGAATCCACAAAAAGCTGGGTTGAAACAGTTTTCCAGCCCTAAACAATTTAGAAGATTGGCATGAAAATTTGTCACACCAAAGAGTCAGAGTCCAGTGCAGGCCACCAGCACAGGCCTGGGTCCAATAAAGTAGGAGTAGGTCTTGGGAGCCATTGAAATAGCAGCTGCTATGGCTGCTTCTAAAGCTCTCAGCACCCAGACTTTGTAGGTAGTCAAACAACTGGTCAGAAGGAGATTAAAGGGGTCTCTTTGTTAGTACTGACATATACTCCATTGCTTTGCCCATATTTGGATCCAGGTTGCAGCCCATGTGTCAATCCCTGGGCAAAATAAAACAAGCTCTACTTAATAGAAATTTACAACTTCATTTACAACTATCTTTTTTTTTTTTAATTTTATCTTCTGTTGGATGTATATTTTATATTGAAATGTTCATTTTTACTGATGCTTTTAAAGTTTATAATAACTGAAATATTAAATTAAAAAAGTCATGAACCTCAATTTGTTTCACCACTGGAGGAAGAGAGGTGATTGCAGAAAAAGAGTCTGAAAGAACGTGGATACTTGCTTAAAAAAATCTGTGGAAAATTGCAATCTAAAAGTAGACTTGTCCTTGTGTACTTATGGGGAAAAATCTGAAGTGACTTAAAACTTATTCCCTTATAATTATGAGTACAAATTGTCATTGTTTTTCCCTTATATGGAAGTTGTTTTCTACTATCTATAAAAATCCTGTGCTGTTTGTAACTAGAGTCAGCTTCACCCAAATTAATTGTTAATTTGCATATCAGAGTTTGCAATCACAGTGAAGCAGGGGCCCTCCTCAGGGTTCCAGAACAGAAAAGAGTGATTGTCATCACTCACAACACAGATTGGAGAGGAGAAAACATCTCTCACTAGAGCATACTAACTTGGAAGAACTGAAAACCTACAGTTTCCTAGAAATATCTCTGAAAACAGCTACACAAACACCCTTTCAGTTTAGGACAGTGAAAGTTCCACCCTTGAAGCAGAATCCTCCTTTAGCAATGAGCTAAAAGTCAAATAATAGACCGAGAAAATGAGCAAACAGAAAGAATTTTGACAGAGAAAGTTACTATGGTGATAAGAAATATCAAAACATACACTCAGAAAAAAGCTCTTATATCCAAAGACCCCAAGAAAAATATAAATCTGTCTTTGTCTGTTGAAGAGCTCAAACGGGATTATAAAGATCAAGTAAGAGAGGTAGAGGAAAGATTGGGAAGAGAAATGAGAGTAAAGCAAAAAAATCATGGGGAAAAAAAAGTCAACAGATTAATAAAGGAAACCTAGACAATACTAATGAAATTAGCACTTAAAAAACAGACGATTAAATGATAAAGGAAGTAAAAATAATCGAAGCACTGAGCAGAAGAATTCCTTAAAAAGCAGAACTAGGAAACTGGAAGAAGAAGTACAATAATTCATAGAAGAACCTTCTAAAAAATTGGATTTCCTAAATGGAAAATTAAGTACAAAAGCTCAATGAAGAAAATAATTCCTTTAAAATTAGAGTTAAGTAGATGTGCACTGAGTTTATGAGAAGGCAAGAAACAATAAAACAAAACCACAAGAATGAAAAATAAAAAAGATTATGTGAAATATTGCATAGCAAAAACAACTGACCTGGAAAATAAATCCAGGAGAGAGAAATTTAAAATTATTTTATTACCTGAAAGTCATGATGAAAAAAAATAGCAGCTTCTAAATTAAAGGATTAGAGGAATTGGAATATGATATTCTGGAGGGCCAAGGAGCTAGGATGACCACTAAGAATCACTTATTTAACATAACTGCATTTTCATTGAAATGGAGGACTTTCAAGCATTTTAATGAAAAGACAAGAGCTGAACAAAAAAAAAAAATCTAACTTTCAAATACACAAGAGAAGCATAAAAAGATAAATAGGGAAGGGAAATCATAAGGGACTTAATATGGTAACTCATAAGAACTTTCTCATTATTATGGCAATTAGGAGAATGATAGATAGAAAACACTTGAGTTGAATGTGAAGGGATGATAAAAATAAAATTAATTTAAGGGATGAGAAAGAGGAATGTATGGGTAGAAAAGAGTAAATTATCTTACATAAAAGAAAGAGAAGCTTTTTACAATGGAGGAGAAGAGGGTGAATGTGAGAAGTGAATGAACTTTATTGTCATCAGAATAGACTCAAAGAGGGAATAATATACATACTCAGGTGGATACTCTACAGAATAATAAGAAAGGAAGGGAAAAGGAGAAGATATGATTGATAGAAGGTAGGGAATTCAAGGAGGTGGTAATCAGAAGCAAACACTTTTGAGAAGGGAAATTGAATAGAATAAATAAGAACCTGCAGGGAATATAGTAAGCAAGAGTAACTGTGAAAAAAAAAAAATTGAAGTAAATTACTCTGATAAACTTAAGAGCCATTCCCTAGTTGATATTGATCAAAAATATGAGCAGTTTTCACCTGAAGTAATCAAATCTATTTATAGCCATATAATAAAATGCTCTAGCTTACTATTGATTAGAGAAATGCAATTTAAAAGAATTTTTGAGATACTATTTCAATATCTGTTAGTTTGGCTAATGTGACAGAAAAAGAAAATGACACGTGTTGAAGGGGATATAGGAAAAATGAGACATTAATATACTGTTGGTGAAGTTGTGAAGTGAATCAACCACTTTGTAGGGGAATGGTTAAACAACTGTTGGGTATGATTATCATGAAATACTCTTTTAAGAATTTATTTAATATTTTGTCCCAGTTACATTTAAAATATTTTTTTACTTTTGTTTTGAAAACTTTTGAGTTTCAGTTACTCTCCCTTCTCCCCACTTCTACCCATCCATTAAGAAACCACATGTGAAGTTATACAAAACACTTCTCTAAAAGATATGTTGTGAAAGAAAATATATAACTCCCACCCTAAAAACAACCACAAAACCCTCAAGAAAAATAGGTTAAAGAGAGAGAAAGAAAGTGAGGGAGAAATTGAGAGTGTTTGCTTCAGTCTTTATTCAGATATAATCAGTATAATCAGTTTCTTCTCTTGGTCTGGATAGGATTTTTCTTTTTTATGATAAATCCTTCAGAGTAGTTGTGTTTCATTGTACTGCTGAGAATTGCAAAAGCATTTACAACTGACTATCCCAGAACATTGCTATTACCTTGTATACAGTATATTTCACTTTGCTTGAGTTCATGGAGGACTATCCAGGTTTTTCTGAGAGTATCCTGCTTACCATTTCCCACAAAACAATAATATTCCATCATAATTACATACCACAATTTATTCAGTCATTCCTCAGTTGATGGACATCCCCTCAATTTCCTTTTTTTTTTTTTTTTTTTGTCCTGAGAAGTGTTGCTATAAATATTTTTGTTCTTATAGATCCTTTTCCTTTTTCCAAATCTTTTTTGCAATTCATGCCTAGTAATAGTATTGTTGGGTCAAAGGATATACATAAATTTATAGCCCTTTGGGGGCTAAATAAAGGAATCACATAATTTTGAAGGATGATATCTTTTGTTCATTTATCAATTGGGACATAGCTCCTATTTTGTATAAATTTGACTCAGTTCCCTCTCTATTTGAATAATGAGGCCTTATCAGAGAAACTTGCTTCAGAATTCTTCTTACAATTACTATTGCTAACTGTATTTCCCCCATTTCTATTTTATCTCTCCTTTCAACCTATCTATTCTCAAACATGTTTTTCTGCTAACCCCTCTCTTCCCCAATATGCTTTCTATTGTTTCACCTTCTCCTGCTTCCTATATCCTATTCCTCTCTGAGTTTCATGCAAGGTAAGACAGATTTCTATACCAATATTGAATATGTATGTTATTTCCTTTTTGAGCCAATTCTTAGGAAAGTAAGGTTCACTCACTCTTCTCTCCTCCCTCTCTTCCCCTCCATTATAAAACCTTTTTCTTGTCTCTTTTTATGTCAAATGATTTATACCACCCCACTTCTTCTTTTCCTTTTTCCCAAGTAAATTCCTCTCTCATCCCTTAATTTCATTCTTTTAGATATTATATTTTCTTAATTCAGTTTACATCTGTGCCCCCTCTTTATACATACTCCTTTTGACTTACATAATAATGAGAAAGTTTTAAAGAGTTACAAGTATAAACTTTCCATGTAGGGATATAAATAGATAAACTTATATTAAGTACCTAATGTATCAATTTCCTGATTACTTCCCTATGGTTCTTCTAAGTCCTGTATTTGAAAATCGTATTTCCTATTCAACTCTGGTCTTTTCATCCCAAATGCTTGAAAATCCTATATTTCAATGAATTTCCAGCTTTTCCTCTAAAGGATTATACTCACCTTTTCTGGATAGGTGATTCTTGATTGTAATCCAAGTTCCATTGGTCTCTAGAATATCATATTCTAAGCCCTCTTGATCTTTAATGTAGAAGCTATTAAATCTTGTGCTATCCTAACTGTCTCCATTATATTTGAATTCTTTCTTTCTAAATGGTTGCAATATTTTTCTCCTTTATCTGGGAATTTTGGAATTTGGCTATAATATTCCTGAAAGTTTTCATTTTGGGATCTCTTTCAGGGGTGATCAGTGGATTCTTTCCATTTGTATTTTCCCCTCATTCTAGAATATCAGAACAGTTTTTCTTGATAATTTCTTGAAAGATAATGTCCAAGTTCTTTTTTTGATCATGACTTTTATATAAGTCAATAATTTTTAAGCTATCTCTTCTGGATCTATTTTTAGGTCAGTTGTTTTTTCAATAAGACATTCTACTTTTTTTTTGTTTTGCTTTATTTTATCTTGATTTCTCATAAAATCGTTAGCTTCCATTTGCTCAGTTCTAATTTTTAAGTAATTATCTTCCTCAGTGAGGTTTCGTACCCTCTTTTACCATTTGGCCAATTTTGCTTTTTAAGGCATTCTTCTCCTCATTATCTTTTTGTATTTCCCTTTGCACCACTTTCAGTTCTCTTCCTAATTTTTCTCCTATCTCTCTTAGATGATTTTTAAAATCTCCTTTGAGCTCTTCCATGGTCTGAGAGAAATTCTTATCTTTCTTGGAGGCTTTGGATGTAGGAGTTTTGACTTTGTTATCTTCTTCTGAGTGTATATTTTGATCTTCCTTGTCATTATAGTACTATGGTCAGCATCTTTTTTTCATCAGCTCATATTCCTAGTCTATTATTCAGCTTTTATATTTGTTAAAGTAGGGCTATTTTTTTTTAGGGTGGTGGGTGCACGAACCCAAGTTTAAGAGTTTTGTGCAGCTATTTTCAGAGATCCCTCTAGGGATCTAACCACAAGCACTCTTTTCTGTCCTATAATTTTTAGGAGTACCCTTGCCCCACAGAAGCTGTAACATCTAGTGTGCTAGAACAAGAGTCTGTCTAATAGTCCTTTCTAATGAAGAAACCTTTTGTGAGCTGAGGCTCTGAAAGCTGCCACTGTCACCACTACCCACACCCATTCTTGGTTTGCTGGTTTCCCAATGCCCTCTCACCCTACTGGCTAACCTTTTCTGTCAATCTTGCAAGTCATCTTTGCTGTCTCTGGGCTGAGAGGCCTAGAAACCACAAGTATTGCTGCTGATTCAGAAGTCCTTCTTTGCTGGCACTGTAAAATTTGCTTAGAGTCATTTTTAAAAAGAATTTGAGGTAGTTCAAGAGAGAGGTTGGGGGAGTTCTTGCCTTATCTCTGCCATCTTGACTCTGTCTCCTCCATGGGATGCTATTGTTATATAAAAAATGATGAGCAAGGTGCTTTCAGAAAAAAATCTGGAAAGACTCCCATGAGCTTAATGCAAAATGAAATGCACTGTGTACAAAGTAAATATGATGATAAATGTTATCCATACCCAGAGAATGAACTGATTTTTTTTTTTACAGATTGAAGCCAACTTTTTTAAACTTTATTTTCTTGAGGGCTTTTTTTAGGGGGGAAGATATGTTTTCTTTCACAATATGAGTAATATGGAGATATGTTTTGCATCACTACAAAAAAATATCCTTTATTGAATTGTTTCCCTTCTCATTGAGGAGGGGAGAAAAGAGAGGAAGAAGAGAATTTGGAACTGTTTTAAAAATAAATGTTAAAAATTGTTTCTACATGCAATTGAGGGAAAATAATATAGTGAATAAATGGAAAAGAATTAAAAAGTGAAAAGCCAGCAATTCCATGAGGGGGGTAAAGAAGGAGTAAAATTCAGATGTGGTGGTAGGAGGTGGGTAATAGTCTATCCAAAGGCATGGTAATGAAATATGGTATATTGGGTGGTAATTGCTTTGGTTGGGAGCCAGAGTACATGATGGAGAACAATTTGTGATAAACCTGGAAAGTTACAGGTGGCTTGCAGGGAAGTTTAAATGACAAATAGAGGAAGTTGTATTTTATCTTAGATTTAGAGATGCTTGGCAACCATGGGAGTTTTCAGAGAAAGGGAGTTACATTGTCAGAGGTGTATTTTAGGAATATTTATTTGGCAGGTGCATAGAGAATAGATTGGAAAAAGGAGGCCTGATCTAGGGGAGTGGGTGAGGGGACGGAAAGGAAAATTTGGAACAGAAGATTTTGCAAGGGTCAATGTTGAAAATATGTTTTGTAAATAAAAAGCTTTAATAATTTAATAATTAATAACTTAATAAAAAGCTTTAATAATGCAATATTTTTTTAAAAAAAAGGAAAAAGGAGGCTTGGGAGAAAATGTCAATTAGAAAGTTACTGTGCTAATGGAGCAGTGATGAGAATATGAACTGGAGTGGCTGAGATATCAATGGAGTAAAAGATTAAAATCAAACAACTGTATAGTTAAAATAAAAACAGCTTGCCTACAGATTAGATTTGGTAACTTTTTGGCAGAATATATTATAAGTGATTTCAAATGATCTAGATTGAGATTTGGGAGTGGGTGCAGGGAGAAGAAAAAAGGGAACAAAGAATAGCTTTTAATAGGAAACGAGAATTACAGGAAGGAACCCATCTCAACTTCTGATAAGCTTAAATTTCTAAGTATCTGTCACTCACAAGACACTAGATCATTTCAATAAAGCATGGCTTTCTTTTATATTCCCCCATATCTGGATTGCTCTACCCAGTTACCTAGTTTACACCAATTCTAGAAAGCCACCTGCCCCTCTTCTCATCAAATGACTCTAAGGTTAGAAGGCTAAATAAAGATATAAAGCAGAGTCTGTGAAAGTTCTCTTTCTCATGGAGAACATTTGCTCTTGTCTAGTCTTTTGTTCTAATAGAGGCTAAATTTCTGGTTTCTTTTTTTTTTTTTTTTCAGGCGTTTGCCCCTCTAAGCCATTCTCCACTCATTAATGTAAGCCAGCTCTTGTAATTTAATTAGATTCTCAATTGAGCTGTCAGAATAGTGTAGATAGTATTCCTGCTGCCTTAAAGTTATGTTTAGTGAGCTGGATTAAGATAGAATTATACCTTTCCCCTTAGCACCACATTCCCAAGGGAACTCATTAAAATTTATTTTCACAATGCAAAGCCTTCTTTAATGTAATATTTTAATATACAGGAACGAGTCTTCATCCCCAACTTCTATCTTTCTTCTTTTTTTTCCCCTGTGAAATATCTCTAAAATGTATATTACTTAGGAAAGTTGGGAGAGGAGAGATAGGAGGAATTGATCACTTTTTGAAAAAAGAAAATCTTATTTTGGAATCTTAGCTATATTTAACTGTGTAAGTTTAAATTTTTTGGCAAGTCAAAATGGCTAGATATTTGGAGAAGCACATAGAAACATTCTCAGTTCATAAGATGATTAGTGGGAAAAACAGAACATTCCAATTATTCAAAGTCTTTGGAGTTATTATTTCACTCTAAATTAATGAAAAATCTGAATTGTATAGCAGTAATTCCCAAACTAAGAATTTGGACAATCAACAACAGAAGTATTACAAGGGGTATGTGAATCCTTATCCATGCAAAATTTGGCTATTTTAATCTTTATATAATCTCAGCATAATTTACAATGTGAGAGTAATAACTATACCTTTTTCAGATTAAATGTTTAACACATATGCATAATACTGTTTTCCAAAAGTATGTTGATACTATATTGATAAAGTGAAAATTCACTGAAAAGTGCTAATGAATTAGAAGAATTTTTGTCATGATGCATGTTCTCTTTTTTTTATTTATTTAATAGCCTTTTATTTACAGGATATATACATGGGTAACTATACAGCATTAACAATTACCAAACCTCTTGTTCCAATTTTTCACCTCTTACCCCCCCCCCCTCCCTAGATGGCAGGATGACAGTAGATGTTAAATATATTAAATATAACTTAGATACACAATAAGTATACATGACCAAAACGTTATTTTGCTGTACAAAAAGAATCAGACTCTGAAATATTGTACAATTAGCTTGTGAAGGAAATCAAAAATGCAGGTGTGCATAAATATAGGGATTGGGAATTCAATGTAATGGTTTTTAGTCATCTCCCAGAGTTCTTTTTCTGGGCATAGCTAGTTCAGTTCATTACTGCTCCATTAGAAATGATTTGGTTGATCTCGTTGCTGAGGATGGCCTGGTCCATCAGAACTGGTCATCATATAGTATTGTTGTTGAAGTATATAATGATCTCCTGGTCCTGCTCATTTCACTCAGCATCAGTTCGTGTAAGTCTCTCAGGCCTTTCTGAAATCATCCTGTTGGTCATTTCTTACAGAACAGTAATATTCCATAATATACATATACCACAATTTATTCAGCCATTCTTCAACTGATGGACATCCATTCAGTTTCAGTTTTTAAGCCACTACAAAAGGGCTGCCACAAAAATTCGATGCACATACAGGTCCCTTTCCCTTCTTTATAATCTCTTTGGGATATAATCCCAGTAGTAACACTACTGGATCAAAGGGTATGCACAGTTTGATAACTTTTGAGCATAGTTCAAACTACTCTCCAAAATGGTTGGATTCGTTCTACTCCACCAACAATGCATCAATGTCCCAGATTTTCCCACATCCCTCAACAATCATCATTATTTTTCCTGTCATCTTAGCCAATCACTGACAGGTGTATAGTAGTAGTATCTTAGAGTTGTCTTAATTTGCATTTCTCTGATTAATAATGACTTGGAGCATCTTTTCATATGACTAGAAATAGTTTCAATTTCTTCATCTGAGAATTGTCTGTTCATATCCTTTGACCATTTTTCAATTGGAGAATGGCTTGATTTTTTATAATTAGAGTTAATTCTCTATATATTTTGGAAATGAGGCCTTTATCAGAACCTTTGACTGTAAAAATATTTTCCCAATTGTTACTTCCCTTCTAATCTTGTCTGCATTAGTTTTGTTTGTACAAAAACTTTTCGGTTTGGTATAATCGAAATTTTGTATTTTGTGACCAGTAATGACCTCTAGTTCTGCTTTGGTCATAAAGACCTTCCCCTTCCACAGGTCTGAGAGGTAAACTATCCTGTGTTCCTCTAATTTATTAATAATTTCATTCTTTATGCCTAGGTCATGAACCCATTTTGACCTTATCTTGGTGTACGCATGTATAAGTATGGATCAATGCCTAGCTTCTCCCATATTAGTTTCCAATTTTCCCAGCAATTTTTATCAAACAGTAAGTTCTTATCCCAAGCTGGGATCTTTGGGTTTGTCAAAGACTAGGTTGCTATAGTTGTTGACTGTTTTATCCCTTGAACCTAATCTATTCCACTGATCAACTAATCTATTCCTTAGCCAATACCAAATAGTTTTGGTAACTGCTGCTCTATAATATAATTTTAGATCTGGTACAGCTAAGCCACCATCATTTGATTTTTTTTCATTAATTCCCTTGAAATTCTTGACCTTTTGTTTTCCATATGAACTTTGTTGTTATTTTTCTAGGTCATTAAAATAGTTTTTAGAGTCTGATTGGTATAGCGCTAAATAAATAGATTAGTTTAGGTAATATTGTCATCTTTATTATATTTGCTTGCCCTATCCAAGAGCATTTAATATTTTTCCAATTA
This sequence comes from Sarcophilus harrisii, assembly GCF_902635505.1. NCBI lineage: Eukaryota > Metazoa > Chordata > Mammalia > Dasyuromorphia > Dasyuridae > Sarcophilus > Sarcophilus harrisii. Next base: position 342,815,155 of record NC_045429.1, read on the forward strand.
GTTACATCAGACTTAATTTAGTGTGAAAAGTGGTCTGTAATTTTGCTCATAAAGTTTCTGATTTTCCCTTGGCAGATAGATTCCTAAATATTTTATATTATCAGTAGTTACTTTAAATGGAATTTCTCTTTGTAACTCTGACTGTTGGATTTTATTAGTGATATATAAGAATGCTGATGACTTATGTGGGTTTATTTTATAACCAGCAACTTTGCTAAAGTTGTGGATTATTTCTAATAACTTTTGCTAGAATCTCTGGGGTTCTCTAAGTATACCATCATGTCATCGGCAAAGAGTGATAATTTGGCTTCCTCATTGCCTATTCTTATTCCTTTAATCTCTTTCTCAGCTCTTATTGCTATAGCTAGCGTTTCTAATACAATATTAAATAGTAACAGTGATAGTGGGCAACCTTGTTTCACTCCAGATCTTATTGGGAATGGTTGCAGTTTGTCTCCATTACGTATGATGCTTGACTGTGTTTTAAATAGATGCTGCTGATTATTTTAAGGAAAAGTCTATTTATTCCTATACTCTCAAGTGTTTTTAATAGGAATGGATGTTGGATTTTATCAAATGCTTTTTCTGCATCTATTGAGATGATCATATGGTTTTTGTTAATTTGGTTATTAACATGGCCAATTATATTGATAGTTTTCCTAATATTGAACCAGCCCTGCATTCCTGGTATAAATCCTACTTGATCATAGTGTATTATCTTGGAGATGATTTTTGATGCATGTTCTCAACAGATATTGATTGTCTAGCTAGTATCATATGAGGGTCCATTAATTAATTTTTTTAATGTTATAAAAGGGTTCTCATACTTGAAAAAGGTAGGAGCCACTATTAGAGATTATGCATTTTGATGCTCTTGTGGCATTTTTCTTAATCTTCAGTTTTCCAAAAGCAGTTTTTAGTTGCTTCCCCTTATCCTAGCTATTACTAGTGAGAGAGCAGGAACTGAATAATCTAAGAAGATTTGGGGTCAAATCTTTCCTCTGATACAAAGTGGTAGTGTGATTCTTGGCTATATACATAGACAAAGGAAAATTTTGATGACTTATAGTCATCCTTTTATAAAGGTGCTGATCCACAAGGATAAGGAAGTTTCCATGAAGAGCCCATTATATCAGTGGATATAATGATCAAAGAGGAAATTTTTAAAAAGGGGGGAAAAAAGAGATAAGCAATCTGGAATCATCATCATTAAATCAGACATCAGACATCATTAAATCACAGGACTATAAAGAAGGTATAGATGTCAGAGTCCATCACCTATAAAACTTATTTTAAAGATTAGGAAAGTAAGATAAGTGAAGTGATCATCAGTATCACATAAATAATAAGCATCACAACTGTTAAATTGAAAGTATATTTTCTGATTTCAGATATAGTGTGACTCCCCCAATAAATAAGATATATTTGTGTTTTTTTTGAGAATTTTCTTTTTTTTTATTAAAGCTTTTTTTAATTTTCAAAAGATATGCATGGATAATTTTTAACATTAACCCTTGCAAAACCTTGTGTTCCAATTCCCCTCCCTTCTCCTTATCCTTTCCCCTACATAGCAAGTAATCCAGTATATGTTAAAACATAGTAAAATCTTATATTAATATATAATATATATATAATATATAATAATATATAATATTATATTATAATATAATAATATAATATATAATAACATAATATAATCTTATATTAATATATATTATATATAATAATAATAATTAATATTATTATATGTATATGCATACATATTTATATAATTACCTTGCTGCACAAGAAAGATAAATTTAAAAAAAAGAAACAAAATGAGAAAGAAAATTAAAAACAAACAAACAACAACAAAAAGAGTGAGGATGCAATGTCGTGATTCACATTCAGTTCCTACAGTTATCTCTCTGGGTAGAGATAGCTCTATTCATCACAAGATCATTATAATTGGTTTATATTGTCTCATTGTTGAGAAGTGCCTCTTCCATCAGAATTGATCATTGTATAATCTTGTTGTTGCTGTGTACAATGATCTCATTCTGTTCATTTCACTTAGCATTAGTTCAAGTAAGTCTCTGTAGGCCTGTCTGAAATCATCTATCTGATTGTTTCTTACAGAGCAATAATATTCTACAACATTCATATAACTTATTTAGCCATTCTCCAACTGATGGGCATCCACTCAATTTCTAGTTTCTTTCCACTACAAAAAGGGCTACCAAAAACATTTTTGTACATTGGGTCCTTTTCCCTCCTTTATGATTTCTTTGGGATACAAGCCCAAAAGAAACACTGCTGGATCAGAGGGAATACTCAGTTTGATAGCCCTTTGGGCATAGTTTCAAATTGCTTTCCAGAATGGTTGGATCATATCATCTGCAAAGATTGATAATTCACAACTCCACCAACAATGTATCAGGGTCCCAGTTTTTCCACATCCCCTCCAACATTCTTCATTGTCTTTTCCTGTCATGTGAGAAGTCCTTCTCAATGTGAGAAGTGTATAGTAGTACTTCAGAGTTGTCTTAATTTACATTTCTCTGATCAATAGTGATTTAGAAGACCTATTCATATAACTAGAAAAGGTTTTAATTTCTTCATCTGAAAATTGTCTGTTCATATCCTTTGACCATTTATAAATTGGAGAATGGTTTAAATTATTATAAATTTGAGTCAATTCTCTCTGTATTTTAGAAATGAGGTCTTTATCAAAATCTTTGAATGTAAAAATGTTTTCCCAGTTTATTGCTTCTAATTTAATCTGTATTAGTTTTGTTTATTAAAAAGCTTTTTAATTAAATATAATTAAATTATCTATTTTTTGTTCAATAATGAGTCTAGTTCTTCTTTGGTGAAAAATCCATTCCTTTTCCACAGATCTGAGTGGTAAACTATAATTTATTATTCTAATTTGCTTATAATATCACACTTTATGTCTAAATGATGAATCCATTTCAACTTTATCTTGGTATAGAGTATGAGTTGTGGGTCAATGCTGAATTTTTGCCATACTAGTTTCCAATTTTCCCAGCAGTTTTTTTCCCAAATATTGAGCTTTTATCTCAAAAACTGGGGTTTCTCAACTTCTATAATACTATAGTCATTAACTCTTTTGTCCTGTGAACCTTACCTATTCAATTGACTAATTATTCTTTCTTAGCCAGTAAAAAAAATGGTTTTGAAGACTGCTGCTTTAGATCTGGCACAGCTAGGCCATCTTCATTGCATTTTTCATTAATTCCTTTGAAATTCTTGACCTTTTGTTTTTTCCAGAGAAACTTTGTTATTATTTTTTGTAGATCTATAAAATAATTTCTGGGGATTATTATTGGTAGGGTATTGAATAAGTAGATACATTTAATTAATATTTTTATTTTTATTATATTGGCTCAGCCTACCCATGAGCACTTGATATTTTTTTCCAAATGATTAGATCTAATGTGTAGAAAGTGTTTTGTATTTGTGTTCATATTGTTCCTGACCTTATTTTGGCAAGTAGACTCTCAAATATTTTTCATTTATGTCAGTTATTTTAAATGGAATTTCTTTTTGCATCTCTTGCTGCTGAACTTTGTTGGTAATATATAAAAATGCTGATTATTTATATGGATTTATTTTGTATCCTGAAACTTTGCTAATGTTGTAAATTGTTTCTAATAGTTTTTAGTTAATTTTCTAGAGTTCTCTAAGTATATCATATTATCTGCAAAGATTGATAATTTGATTTCCTAATTATGTATTCTAATGTCTTTAATCTCTTTTTCATCTCTTATTGCCAAAGCTAACATTTCTAATACAATATTGAATAATAATGGTGATAGGGGACAACATTGTTTTACCCTTGACCTTACTGGGAATGGTTTTAGTTTGTCCCCAGTACATATGATGCTTGCTGATGGTTTTAAGCAGATACTACTGATCATTTTAAGGAAAATTCTATTTATTCCTATACTCTCTAGTGTTTTCAATAGGAATAGGTGTTGTATTTTTATCAAATGGCTTTTCTGCATCCATTGAAATAATCATATGCTTTTTGTTAGTTTGGTTATTGATATGGTTAATTAAGCAAATAATTTTCCTAATATTGAACCAGCCCTACATTCCTGGTATAAATCCTACTTGGTTATAGTGTATTATCCTGAAGATGACTTTCTGTAATTTATTTGATAATATTTTATTTAAGATTATATTCATTAGGGAAATTGGTCTATAATTTGTTTTCTTTCTCTGTTGTCATCCTATGTGGTTTAGCTATTAGCACCATATCTGTGTCATAAAAGAAATTTGATAGGACTACTTCTTTCCCTATTTTTTTTCCAATAGTTTATATAGGATTGGGATGAATTATTCTTTAAATGTTTTATAGAATTCACATGTAAATCCATCTGGCCCTGAAGATTTTTTCTTAGGGAGTTGATTAATAGCTTGTTCTATTTCTTTTTCTAAAATGGAATTATTGAAGTAATTTATTTCCTCTTTGGTTATGACATATTTGGTTTCACAGCGAAACTTGTCTCATCTTATAGGAAAGTGGGAGGGGAAAGGGAAAAGAAAAGGAAAGAAGAATAGAAGGGAAAACAGAAGTATTAGGGGGAAAATGTAAAAAGGGGGGAGGGACTCTAAAGAAGGAAGGCTGTTTGAGGGAGTCATCAGAAGGAAAATACTGGGGAGGAGAAAAGCATAACTTAGGGTAAATATTTTAACTTTGAATGTAAATGGGATGAATTATCCCATAAAACAGAAGTGGATAATAGACTAGATTAAAAGCCAGAATCCAACAATATGTTGGTTATAGGAAACATATTTAAATCATAGTGATACATACAGAGTGAAAGTAAAGTAAAAGATTCTGGAGCAGAATCTATTAAGCATCAGGTGGAGTAAAAAAAGCAGGGGTAGCAATTCTGATCTCAGATCAAGTAAAATAAAAAATAGATGTAAGTAAAAGAGGTAAGAAAGGAAATTATATTTTACTAAAGGGTACCATAGATAATGAAGCAATATGAATACTAAAAATATATGCACCAAGTGGTATAGCATGCAAATCCCTAGAGAAGTTAAAAGACATGTAAGAAGAAATAGACTACAAAAGTATAATAGTGGGAGATTTCAACCTTGCTCTCTCAGAATTAGATAAATCAAACCACAAAATAAATAAGAAAGAATTTAAGGAGTTAACCAGAATGTTAGAAAATTTAAGTATGATAAATCTTTGGAGAAAATTGAATGAAAACAGAAAGGAGTTTATTATTTTCTTGTCAGTTCATGGAACCTATACAAAAATTGATCATTGTTAGGGCACAAAAACATCAAAATCAAATACAGATTTTTGTTTTTCTTCCGGGGTTATTTTTACCTTCTGAATCCAATTCATCTTTGCAACAAGAGAACTGTTCAGTTCTGCATGCATATATTGTACCTAGGATATACTGTGACATATTTAACATTTATAGGACTGCTTGCCATCTGGGGGAGGGGATGGAGGGAGGAAGGGGAAAAGTTGGAATAGAAGTGAGTGCAAGGGATAATGTTGTAAAAAATTACCCAGGCTTGGGTTCTGTTAATAAAAAGTTATGATTATTTTTTTAAAAAAATTTAAAAAATCAAATGCAAAAAGGCAGAAATGAAAATGAATTTTATTTTCAGATCCTGAAGCAATAAAAATTACATGCAATGTAAGACTAGGAGAAAATAGACCAAAAATAAATTGTAAATTAAATAATCTAATCCTAAAGAATTAATGGGTGAAACAACAAATGATAGACACAATCAACAAGTTCATCCAAGAGAATGACAATAATGAGATAACATACCAAAATTTGTGGGATGCAGCCAAAGCAGTTATTAGGGGAAATGCTATATCTCTAGATGCTTACTTGCATAAAATAGAGAAAGAGAAGATTAATGACTTGAACTTACAATTAAAAAAGCTAGAAAAAGAACATATTAAAAACCCTCAATTGAATACCACAAATTTTAAATTCTGAAAATAAAAAGGGAAATAAATAAAATTGAAAATAAGAAAACTATTGAATTAATAAATGCAACTAAGAGTTGGTCTTATGAAAAAAAATAGATAAACCTTTAGTTAATTTGGTTAGAAAAAGGAAAAAAGGAAATCAAATTGTTAGTATCAAAAATGAAAAAGGAGAGCTCCCCACCAATGAAGAAGAATTTAGAGCAAGAATTAGGTGTTATTTTGCCCAACTATATGCAAATAAATTTGATAATGTAAGGGAAAAGGAGGAATATCTGCAAAAATATAGATTGCCATGTGCCAAAATGTTTGTGGCAGCCCTGTTTGTAGTGGCTAGAAACTGGAAAATGAATGGATGCCCATCAATTGGAGAATGGTTGGGTAAATTGTGGTATATGAATGTTATGGAATATTATTGTTCTGTAAGAAATGACCAGCAGGATGAATACAGAGAGGCTTGGAGAGACTTACATGAACTGATGCTAAGTGAAATGAGCAGAAGCAGGAGATCATTATATACTTCAGCAATGATAGTGTATGAAGATGTACTCTGATGGAAGTGGATTTCTTTGACAAAGAGACCTAATTCAGTTTCAATTGCTCAATGAGGGACAGAAACAGCTACACCCAAAGAAAAAAACACTGGGAAATGAATGTAAACTGTCTTCATTTTTGTTTTTCTTCCCGGGTTATTTCTACCTTCTGAATCCAATTCTCCTTGTGCAACAAGAAAACTGTTTGGTTCTGCACACATATATTGTATCTAGGATATACTATGACATATTCAACATATATAGGACTGCTTGCCATCTAGGGGAGGGGGTGGAGGGTAGGAGGGAAAAATCAGAACAGAAGTAAGTGCAAGGGATAATGTTGTAAAAAAATTACCCTGGCATGGGTTCTGTCAATAAAAAGTTATTATAATAAAAAAATAAATAAGAAATATGTACACTGTAAATATATATATATATATATATATATATATATATATATATTGCCCAGATTAAGAGAAGAGGAAAATTATAAATTATTTAAATAGTTTCATTTTAGAAAAAAGAAATAGAACACACTATTAATCAACTCCCTAAGAAAAAATCTCCAGGGAAAGATGGATTTATATGTGAGTTGTAGCAAACATTTAAAGAATACTTAATTCCAATACTTTATAAACTATTTGAAAAAAATACAGAAAAAATACAGAAAAATACAGAAAGAAGTAGTTCTACCAAATTCCTTTTATGACATTGATATGGTTCTGATAGCTAAACTACATAGGGTGAAAACAGAGAAAGAACCAAAAAAGGATGGTTCAATATTAATAAAATTATTAGCATAATTGACTATGATAACCAAACTAACAAAAATCATATGATTATCTCAATAGATGCAGAAAAAGCATTTGATAAAGTCCAACACCCCTTCCTATTAAAAACACTAGAGAATATGGGAACACATAGTGTTTTTTTTTTTTTTTTTTTAATGATTAGTAGCATCAATTTAAAACCAGCAAGCATCATATGTAATGGGGACAAACTAAAACCATTCTCAGTAAGATAAAAAATAAATAAAGTTTGCTCACTATCACCATTAGTATTCAATATTGTATTAGAAATGTTAGCTTTGACAATAAGATAAGAAAATGAGATTAAAGGAATTAGAGTAGGTAATGAGGAAACCAAATTATCACTCTTTGCAGAGAACCCTAGAAAATTAATTAAAAAAACTACTCAAAATAATTCCCAGTGTTAGCAAAGTTGCAAGACACAAAATGGATCCACATAAATCATCAGCATTTTTATATATTACCAACAAAGTCCAGCAGCAAGAGATACAAAAAGAAATTCCATTCAAAATAACTTTTGATAGTATAAAATATTTGAGAATCGGTCTGCCAAGGGAAATTCAGAAACTATATGAACACAACTACAAAACACTTTCCATACAAACAAAGTCAGATCTAATCATTTCGAAAAATATCAAATGCTCATGTGTAGGCCTAGTGAATATAATAAAAATGAAAATACTATGTAAATTAATCTAATCTACTTATATAGTGTCATACCAATGAAACTCCCAAGAAATTATTTTACAGACCTAGGAAAAATAATAACAACGTTCATCTGGAAGAAAAAAAAGGTGAAGAATTTCAAAGGAATTAATGAAAAAATTGTCAATAAATGTGGCCTTGATGTACTAAACCTTAAATTATATTATTAAGCAGCAGTCATCAAGATCATTTGGTACTGGCTAAGAAATAGAATAGTCAATTAGTGGAAGAGATTAGGATCATAGGACAAAATAATCAATCATCATAGTAATCTAATGTTTGACAAACCCAAAGACTCCAGCTTTTGGGATAAGAACTCAATATTTGACAAAAACTGCTGGGAAAATTGAAAATGAGTATGGTAGAAACTAGGCATTGACCAATACCTCACACCACATACCGAGATAAGGTCAAAATGGGCTCATGGTTTAGACATAAAGAGTGACATTATAAGCAAATTAGAAGAACATAGGATAGTTTACCTCTCAGATCTGTGGAGAAAGGAGGAATTTGTGTTCAAAGGAGACTTGAACACCAAACAGATAATTATGATTATACTAAGTGGAAAAGTTTTTATTTTTATTTATTTATTTATTTTTTTTTTTACAAAAAAAAAAAAAAAAAAAAAAAAAAAAGCTAATGCAGAAAAGATTAGAAGGATAGCAATAAATTGGGAAAATATTTTTACATTTAAGTGTTCTAATAAAAGCCTCATTTCTTTTTTCTTTCTTTTTTTTTAATTATAGCTTTTTATTTACAAGATATATGCTGCATGGGTAATTTTTCAGCATTGACAATTGCAAAACCTTTGGTTCCAACTTTTCCCCTCTTTCCTTCCACCCCTTTCCCCAAATGGCAGGTTGACCAATACATGTTAATGTTAAAGTATAAGTTAAACACAATATATGCATACATGTCCATAAAGTTATAAAAGCCTCATTTCTAAAATATAGAGAGAATTGATTCAAATTTATAAGAATTCAAACTATTCTCCAATTGATAAATGGTCAAAGGATATGAACAGACAATTTTAAATGAAGAGATAAAAACCATTTCTAGTCATGTGAAAAGATGCTCTCACTAACTTTTATTTACTTGTTTGTTTATTTGTTGATATTTTATTATAACTTTTCTATTGACAGAACATAGGCATGGGTAATTTTTAAACATTGACCCTTGCAAACACTTCTGTTCTAACTTTTCCCTTCCTTCCCTCCACCCCTTCCCCTAGATGGCAGGCAGTTTCATACATGTTAACCATGTCTAACTCACTATTGATCAGAGAAATGCAAATTAAGACAACTCTGAGATACCACTACACACCTCTCAGATTGGCTAAGATGACAGGAAAAGATAATGATGAATGTTGGTAGGAGTGTGGGAAAACTGGGACACTAATACATGTGGTGATTTCTTCTTTTCTAAAATATGAGGTTCTCTGGGAGCAGATTTCTTGGGGAGGTTTTCTGGAGGCAGCCTTAGTTTCAGTTCAAAGTAATAATCACTTCAAATGCAGCCAGGAGTTAAAATCCAGTCCTTTATTGTGTCCTTCAGAGTCTTGAGCTTCAGCTCCTCACTCCATCTGAATGTCTCCAGCAAGCACAAAGGTGGAATGTGGAATGAATCTGCCTCCGCCTCCAAGAGTGGGCTTCTGTGTCTGGCTCTGAGAGCTTCTTGCTTATATACTGTACACCGAGTACACACCAATCATTATAGCTGGGAAACCATTATTTGTTATGGGATTAAATAAATTCTAAACTAGGTTTAAACATTGTTTCCTCAATTCCACTTAGTACCTTGTTTCAGGTTCTGGCCCATAACATCTCCTTATAGGATCAGATCAATCAGACTGAACCATGCTAAATTAGATAATTATTGTCTCTATCAATTCTAATGACTTAACACTTTGTGAGTATTTACTCTAATGTGTGAACCAATAAGCATTGTTTCTGTCAATTCCATTGAGTTATCACTAGGATTCTAACAAATATATTGTTGGTGGAGTTGGGAACTGATCCAGCCATTCTGGAGAACATTTTGGAACTATGTCCAAAGAGTTATCAAAGAGTGCATACCCTTTGACCTAGCAATGTTTCTACTGGGTTTATATCCCAAAACGATCTTAAAGGAGGGAAAGGGACCCACATTTCAAAAATGTTTGTGGCAGCCCCTTTCATTGTTACTAGAACCTGGAAACTGAATGGATGCCCATCAGTTGGGGAATGGCTGAATAAGTTATGGTATATGAAAATTATGGAAGATGATTGTTCTATAAGAAATGAGCAGCAGGATGATTTCAGAGAGGCCTGGAGAGACTTACATGAACTCATGCTAAGTGAAATGAGCAGAACCAGGAGATCATTATACTCAGCAGCGTTAATATTATAGCATGATCAATTCTGATGAATAATGAGATGATTGATGCTAGTTCCAATGATATTATGATGAAGATGAAGATATGGTGATGAAGATCTACACCCAGAGTGAGGCCTGTGAAAACTGAATGTGGATCACAACATAACCTTCTCACTCTTTCTGTTGTTGTTTTACTTGCATTTTGTTTTTGGTTGTTTTACTCATTTTCTTTCTTGTTTGATCTGATTTTTCTTGTGCAGCAAGACAATTGTATAAATATCTTTACATATACTGGATTTAATATATATTTCAACATGTAAAACATATATTGAATTTTTTGCCATCAAGGGAAGTAGGTGTTAGGAAGGAGGGGAAAATTTGAAATTCAAAGCTATACAAGAGTCAATGTTGAAAATTATTCGTGTATATCCTGTTTGTGGCTCGTTGATATTTGAATTGTTTCCTTCTGGCTGCTTGTAATAATTTTTCCTTGATTTGATAATTTTGAAATTTATCTATGATGTTTCTTGGAGGTTTCATTTTGGGGTCCTTTCAGGAAGTGATCACTGAATTCTTTCAGTGGCCATTTTACCCTCTAGTTCTAGGACATCCAGGCAGTTTTCCTTTATGATTTCCTGAAAGATGATGTCTAGGCTGTTTTTTTCATCATGATTTTCAAGAAGTCCAATAATTCTAGATTGTCTCTTCTATATCTATTTTCCAGGTCAGTTGTTTTCCCAATGAGGTATTTTACATTTTCTCCTATTTTCTTCTCTCTCTCTCTCTCTCTGTCTTTTTTTGTTTTGTTTTGTTTGACTGATTCTTGAAGCTTTACTTATCCATTCACTTCCATTTGTTCAATTCTAATTTTTAATTAATTATTTTCTTCAGTTAGTTTTTTTTTTATCTCCTTTTGCATTTGGCCAATTAAACTTTTTATATGAAGTGTTTTGTTCGTTGAATTTTTTTTCCATTTCACAGATTTTGATTTTCAATGAATTAGTTTCTTTTTCATATCGATTTTGTAAGGAGTTCTATATATATATATATATATTTTCATTTCATCAAGTCTATTTTTAAGGAGTTTTCTTCAGATAATTTCTAGTTTTTCTTTTCCATACACACTTGCAAAGATGTCATTTCCTTTCTCCATTTTTCTCCTAACTCTCTTTTAACATCCTTTGTTAATTCTTCCAAGAGAACTTTGTGAAATTGAGACTAACTCATATCACCCTTTGGGGTTTCATCTGGTGTTAATTTGCCTTTAGCATCCTCAGGGCTTAAGATCTGTTCTTCTCTTTCTCCATAAAAACTGTCTATGATCAGAATTCTTTTTGCTTTATTGCTTATTTTTTTAAAGGGTGAGGTCTGTTCTTAAGGCAAAGGAGTGGTAGCCATTTAGTTTGCCCTAGGGCTGTTCTGCTGATAGACTTGGAGAATGGATAAGCATGGCCAGGTTCTGCATTCTTCTTACCTCAGAGGCTCCAAATTTGCCTTTTGTTTTGACTTTTGGGTGTCTTACAGCTAATCTTTTTAACCATTGACTTGCAACCACGACAAAATAGACTAAGAGCCTAGCAGCAGAATTCCTGGTGAGAGGAAGCAGCAATGCCCTGGTTTCCCATCTTGGCTTCCCACCCAGGCTTCCTGGGCCTCAGTCTGACCCTGGCAGCCTCTCCCCCTACCCGATTGAAACAGATCTTTTCTGAAGTTCTTCTACAGTCTTTTCCTCTGGAAATTTGTTGTTCTCCAAATAATTGTGGGTTCTGTCACTACAAAACCAGCTTAGAGGCTTATTCTGCTGTTGATCTGAGGGAAACTTGGAGGAGGTCACAGAAAGCGGAGTTTGTTCACTACTTTCAATGCTCCACCCTTAAGATATATTTGTAAATGGAAATGAACATAATCCATTATAAATAATGCATATTGCATTACCATTTTTTAAAATTTTTTCCCCCTGAGGCAATTGGAGTTAAGTGACTTGCCTAGGGTCACACAGCTAGGAAGTGTTAAATGTCTTGAGTCCAGATTTGAATTCAGGTAGTCCTGACTTCAGGGCTGGTGCTCTATCCACTGTGCCATCTAGCTGTCCTTGCATTCTTTAAAACAAATTGACCACTTAAGTAGGTAAAACATAACCATTTATAAAAGAGTCCTCCTTCCCCCACCTTTGTACAATCAATCTGTTGTAATTTGCTTCACCAATCCAAAGCACCTAGATACTAGATACTATCTATATCTTTGAATATTCAAAAAATCAACTTTGTCTCAGTCTTTGTATCAATACAACCTCCAAATTGAATAGAGGCAAAATTAATAAGGTTTCACTATCTTCATGCCTCTTCAAAGTTTATAACAACATTAAGCCAGAAGAAATAGAACCCTATTTCATTTTCACCATGGATGTGAACTTGATGCTGCTTTCTTGTCAAAGTTGTAATGGTTTGAAGGCAAGGATGAGATTTCTCCTGAAATGTAGCATTATCCCTGAATAGATAAGAGCAATAAAAACCAGTCATTATTCCCCAGGCCTGTGGTTGTTATTTTAAAAAAAATTCAGCAACATCAAAAAACGTGTATTTTATATTAGTGGTGACTTGTTCATCTCTGCTCGGATTAGCTCATCCATGTGCTTGTTCAATTGATGGGCTCTACCTTAAGGATAGAATAAAGAACAGTGTGGATCAGTTATCTGAGGGTTTTTTTCCCCTCAGATATTTAAGCTTTTTTCCCCAAAAAAATTTTTAAATTAAACTCTCCTGTTATTGTCAATGTATGACTTAATTTTATTAAAAAGAATAGTATGGTGGAATTGCTTGGCTTCTTTGCAAAGAGAAGATTAAGTATTAAATAATTATTCACCAAGGGATTTATCCATAGCTCTCCTGTAGAATAAAATTAGTTTCCTGAAAATACAGGCCAAATGTGTTATTCATAATTTTATGGTAAAAGAAGTAAAATTGATATGAGTGTTTGGCATAGACCACAAAATCCCATTAGCAGCAAACATCTGTGACAGTCTATGAGTGGAACACACCACAAGAATTTATTACATAGCTAATAGTTCCCTTGAGTTCCTTCTGGGGGCACTAGGAAGAGAAAGACTGTTGTTTTAAGTAGGGATTTTCACTTTTTTCTACTTTTAACAAAATTAGTTTATATGGTATCACAGCTCCTTGGGCAAATATAACAGCAATATGGTTAATACTTAGAATGGGTAATAGGGAGTTCTAAATGCATGTTACAAGAGCACTAACCAGCAGGGGCTGCACTTGTGTTTGCTCCAGGAAACTAACTTTCCAGGTAGAAACTTCCTCTATTCAGTGCACAGGGACTCTCCCTATGACTTCTAGACAGAAAGTTGGAAGTCTGGTAGGAAGAACATCTGCTTTTGTTTGGTGGACCATCATAACTTTAGGATTCTACAATGGCCATGGCCTTGTTATGGACTCATTTTTTCCTACTAGTATGACTACACCTGATCAAGATGGAATGTCCAGGTGTTGCCTGGCTTGAACATCCATTAACTAGTATTCATAGTGATGAACTAATGGCAATAACATATATGTGTGTGTATATATAGATACATACACACACATATATGTTATTGCCATTAGTTTAAGTTTATATATATATATATATAAAACTTTGGTGTTTCTTAAAATCCCTTCTCTTCTGTTCTCAAAATCCATATATAAAGTTCTATATAATAAAGAATCAGAGGAGGAAGACAAAGCGTTTCCCTGAGATTAAGCATCTTAGAATGTGGCTGTAACCAAGTGAAAAGAGAAGGCCCAGTTTATAAAGCAAAAACAAAAATAGGACAGAATTGGAAATGAATGAAGGGAAAATATTATGAAAAAGATGTTAAATGTCTTTGTAAAGTGAAAACAATAGAAGGACCACAGCACCATAAATTTAGAACTAGAAGATTCCAGAAGTGTCAAACACAAAGACTATGGGATACACACCAAACCAGATTAATATATACTTGGAAAACATTTAACAAAAATACACAAAAGTGTAATAGAACATAAATAATGTTAATATGTGGTTTTCTAAATGTTCTCTGTAAGTATTCTTATTAATGATTTAGTGGTCTCATTTTTATTTGAGTTTGATACCACTGATCCAGCTCAATCTCTTCATTTTTTTCCTGAGGAAAAAGTGAAACCAATGAAAAGTCTTTTTGAAAGTCACATAAGTATTAAATAATTGAGCTAGGATTTGACTTCATGTTCTTCATTCTTTTGAAAAGATTCATCTTCCACTGAATAAGTCAAAAGGAATTAGAAGATTGTAAAAAGCAAAGAATGGAGATGAGATGAGGAGGGTAGGAGGTAGAAGAAAATGATCACAGAGAAAAAAAATAAAACTGTATAAGAAACCAAGGAACATATGGGAAATAAAAGGAATGGTGTTGAAGTTTGTAATTGCCTTAACTTCTGCAAGACATTTGAGTATTTCACCTTTGGATATATGCAGAGTATATATATGTTGTATATATGCAGTATATATACTTGTATATACAGTATATGTATATATATACTGTATATATACAATATATATTGTATATATATACAATATACAATATATACAATATACAATACACAATATACAATATACAATATATATACAGTATATATATACTTGTATATATGCAGAGTAAATATTAATTATTTGGGAGAAATGAAAAGAGGAGTAATGAGGTAGAAGGTGGCATTGGGAATCAAGAGGCCCCACTTCTCAGTTAGCTAAAATATCCTATTTATGAAGTGTTCTACTTAACCAAGTTATTCCTGGTTATATACAATTGACTCCATTTCATGTATCACCAAGGCATAACTGGCAAATTCATGCTTTTATTTTATGATTTAATCTATGGAAAGCTTTGTTTCTGCATTAGACTTGTTTTGGAAATTATTTATAAATTGTTTTCTAGATTATATTCCAAATGGCTTACTTTTTGGCATTTTGGCATTTAAAAGAATATGTTCTAAGTGAATCTGGAAATATAATAAAAGACAATATTGTAGTTATGTTTTCAGTGGTTTTCCCAAAGGGAAAAAGGATTAATTCTTCCTATTACCATCCAATGCTCTAAATATAACTATTTATCATTGTACATGAGGAAGCAATATTCCCTTTCTAACTCTTTGTCTCCTACAAATTTTCAATTGCTAAACATTCAGCCAAGAGTTAAGGATTTATAATGTTGAGAATAATAGAGGGCCTTATTTTCTACATATAAACATTAAATTACTACTTTGGTGAGGGGGTAAGATGGGGAAAACTATTGCTTTCCCTTTTCTGTAGACTAAACAACATTCTTACTGTGTTTGGGGCACATTTTTCAATTCAATACTTTGCAGTCAAAGTTCATCAGTTCTCTCTCTAGAGGTATATAATATTTTTTTTATATCTTTCTAGATTTTTCTGAAATCATTTTGCTTCTCATTTCTTATAAAACAATAGTATTCCATTAAAATCATATGCCACAATTTTTTTAGCCACTCCTCAAACAATGCACATCCTCTCAACTTGCAATTCTTTGTCACCATAAAAACTATGCTATAATTATTTTTGTACATCTAAATTTTTTCCTTTTTCATTTGATCCAAGGCTAGTCATGGCATTGTTACTCTGTTTTATATCTTTGGACATAATTACAAATTGCTTTCCAGAATGACTGATTCAAGTCACAATATCACCAACAATGTTTGGTGTCTTTATATAACATATTTGAGATTCTACTTTTTAAAACAAACCCAGGAATTATATAAAAACAATTACAAAGGACTTTTTCACAAATAAAACCAAATCTAAACAACTGGAAAAATATTGTCATTGGTAAGCATATGTATGCAAAAAATTGTTTGTAATTGTATTGATACAGTTCCTGAGTTTGTTTTGACAAGTAGAAGCTCAAGGATTTTATATTGTCTTCAGTTATGTTAAATAAAACTTCTCTGTCTCTTCTTAATAAACTTTATGTGGGTTTATTTTATATCTTGTGGCTTCTGAAACCATAGTTTCAAATGTTTTTTTAGTTTATTTTTTAAGATTCTTGAAGTTATTATCATATTGTCTGAAGGGCTATTTTTATTTTTTTCATTACCCATTCTAATTCCTTCAATTTTTTTTCCCTTATTGCAGTAACTATCATTTTTTAATGTAAAATGAATAACAATGGTGATAATGAGCATTTTGGCCTCAATTCTGATCTTATACGGAAGGATTCTAACTTATCTCCAATATAAGTAATGTTTGTTGATAGTTTTAAATAGCTACTACTTATCATTGTAAGAATTATCCCATTTATTCTTATGGTTTCAATTGTTTTTAATAGGAATGAGTATTATAATTTGTGAAAAAGCTTTTCCTAATATATTAAGATAACCCCAAGGTATTTTTTATTGATATGGTCAGTTATGTTGATAGTTTTCCTAATATTGATCCAGACCTATATTTCTGGTATAAATCTCACATGGTAATAGTATATAATCTTTATAATTGCTATAATCTTCTTGCTAGTATTTTATTTAATATTTTTGCACCTATAAATGAATTTGAAAAATTGAAAAAGAGATTTCGTTCTGTTTTTTTATCTCTTCCTAGTTTCAGTAAAGCACCATATTCGCATTGTAAAATATTTAATAGGACTCCCTTTTTGTCCATTTTCTCCAGTAGTTTATATAGTATTAACATTCCTGAAGAAAGTACCAGTACTGAATAGAAATTTTTA